>NC_088232.1:37853138-38055638 GCF_036934945.1 Oncorhynchus masou masou | reverse complement strand
CACACTTTACTGTAAAACTTCACTATACACCACTTCAATGTAAAACTTCACTATACACCACTTCACTGTAAAACTTCACTATACACCACTTTACTGTAAAACTTCACTATACACCACTTCAATGTAAAACTTCACTATACACCACTTCACTGTAAAACTTCACGATACACCACTTCACTGTAAAACTTCACTATACACCACTTCACTGTAAAACTGAAGTACAGTACGCCTTACCTCTTTTCCAAATGATTCCCCAGAGTCTATATTATATTATATATATGATGTTCAGCTTGGCCTCAAAGACTAGTAAACGTAAGTCTGTGACTCAAATTAGAATGATGTGTTACATTTGGCATGGTTACATAAGACAAAAGGTTACTTAAAGAAAACTAAAGGAGGGAGGTTGGTCGGGGAGGATGTAGGCGTATAATGTGAACATCTAGCAACCTAAAGGTTGCATGTTTGAATCACATCACGGACAACTTTAGCATTTTAACTAATTAACAACTTTGTAACCTCATACAGCACGTTATCTAACCCTTCCCCTAACCCCTAACCCTAACTCCTAACCCTAACCTTACCCTTACCTTAACCCGAACCCCTAACCTTACCCTAACCTTAACCCCTAACCCTAACCTTACACTTACCCTAACATTAACCCCTAACCCTAACCCCTAACCCTAACCCTTACCCTTACCCTAACCTTAACCCCTAAACCTAACCCCTAATCCTAACCTTACCCTAACCTTACCATTACCCTAACCTTAACCCTAACCTTACCCTAACCTTACCATTACCCTAACCTTAACCCTAACCCCTAACCCTAACCTTACCCTAACCTTACCCTAACCTTAACCCTAACCCTAACCTTACCATTACCCTAACCTTAACCCCTAACCCTAACCCCTAACCCTACCCTTACCCTAACCCCCTACCCTAACCTTAACCCCTAACCCTAACCCCTAACCCTACCCTTACCCTAACCTTAACCCCTAACCCTAACCTTACCCTTACCCTAACCCTAACCCTAACCCTAACCTTACCCTAACCCTAACCTTACCCTTACCCTAACTCCTAACCCTAACCTTACCCTAACCCCTAACCCTAAATCCTAACCCTAACCTTACCCTTACCCTAACCTTAACCCCTAACCCTAACCTTACACTTACCCTAACCTTACCCTAACCTTAACCTTAACCCCTAACCCTAACCCCTAACCCTAACCCTAACCCTAACCCTAACCTTAACCCCTAACCCTAACCCCTAACCTTACCCTTACCCTTACCCTAACTCCTAACCCTAACTCCTAACCCTAACCTTACCCTTACCCTTACCCTAACCTCTAACCCTAACCCTAACCATACCCTACCCTACCCTACCCTTACCCTTACCCTAACCCCTAACCCTAACTCCTAACCCTAACCTTAACCCCTAACCCTAACCCCTAACCCTAACTCCTTACCCTAACCCCTAACCTTAAATCCCAACCCTTCCCCTAACCCTAACCTTACCCTTACCCTTACCCTAACCTTAACCTTAACCCCTAACCCTAACCCCTAACCCTAACCCTAACCCTAACCCTAACCCTAACCTTAACCCCTAACCCTAACCCCTAACCTTACCCTTACCCTAACTCCTAGCCCTAACTCCTAACCCTAACCTTACCCTTACCCTAACCTCTAACCCTAACTCCTAACCCTAACCCTAACCATACCCTACCCTACCCTTACCCTTACCCTTACCCTAACCCCTAACCCTAACTCCTAACCCTAACCTTACCCTTAACCCCTAACCCTAACCCCTAACCCTAACTCCTTACCCTAACCCCTAACCTTAACTCCCAACCCTTCCCCTAACCCTAACCCTAACCTTACCCTTACCCTTACCCTAACCTTAACCCCTAACCCCATAGCCTAGCTAAAGTTAGCCACCTAGCCACCTAGCTAACATTAGCCAAAACAAATTGGAATTCATAACATATCATACATATTGCAATTTCTCAACATATTGTACAAACTGCAATTCATAACATATCATACAAATTATAATTCATGACATATCATACAAATTATAATTCATATCATACAAATTATAATTCATAACATATCATATGAAATGAATAAAGGACATCCACAAATGAATACAGACCATATGAAACGTAACCTATCCTACTAACTGGAGGGATCTAAGTTGTCTGCCCCTTACGTTGAATCCAGTTGTGATGTTAATTCTGAGGCCCACAGGGGTTTACAGTAACATTATCATCTCAGACCTCTGACAGTGGAATGCTGGATTCACCCTCTCTTCTCTAGCTGGTATTAACCCACATCAGCATGATCACGGCTGATGATGGTGGCACAACCAGTTAACCACTAACAGCCTGGAGGTCTCCAGCAGAGGAGGAGGAAGAAGCGGTACAAAGACAGAGAAAGGAGCAAAGTGGAAAGCGGAAAGAGACAGAGAGGCGAAAGAAAGAGGGCCACAGAGTGAGGAGAAGGAGGGGATGGAGCGAATAGGGGGGCTCTGCCTCGACCACACAAATTAAGCATGGCTTCAAGTGTAGGCCTTCATTGCAGGGTTCACAGCAGCTGGAGAAACCACATCTCCTCCCATGGACCCCAGCCAGGGCCGCGGCCAGACCCGAATAAGCATCATCTTTTTTATAAAACACTTGAGAAAAAAAGAAAACTGTTCAAAAAGCAGCAGTAAAAAGAGCCTGCATGGGGGTTTGGGCCCCGAGCTGAGGAAGGAAACCACACAAGGATTACATGCACGTTGGAGAGAGCATTCACTACCTCTGTGGTTCAGTTGAACTCTCGTCTCTTTCTCTCTCTCCTTCCTTCCCTCCCTCGCTGCCTCCTCTCCTCCCCCACCTCCTCTTGGAAACATTTATATAAAATTGTTAACCCTGTCACCCTGTCAGAGCTTCCTGTCTGCAGTATTCCTGCCATGCAATGACCCCAACCAGTCAGCCAGACTGTCTCACCTCACTGATGGCCTCAGCCAGCCCACAGACAGAGAACTACTACTGTACAGCAGCAGAACTCCACAGAGAGGTCTCCCTGTCCTCAGTAATATAGTACCTCCTGAGTTAACATTGCCCTAAGTCACTAAGCACTGCTAGCGTTACATTTGGCAAATAGCAGCGCTGTCATTGCCCGGCTGAGTAAGCACACCTGAGGATTGGACTCAGGTGCAAATGTGATGTACTGAGGCAGCTGCCTCCGTTACTATGATGAATGGCAAAGGAAGTAAGACGGACTAAGAAACTATGAGAACTCCCATATTATAGTTCTTAAAGGCCCAGTGTTTACATGATTGTCTAGAAATTGATTTTCCTGTGTTTTATATACATTTCCACACTTTGAGGTTGGAATAATAGTGTGACATTGCAAAAATTATGATAATGTCCTTTTAGTGTTAGAGCTGTTTGAAAAGACCGCCTGAAATGTCAGCCTGTTTTGGTGAGTTAGAGTTCAAATGTGTTAAAAGACCAATAAGAAAGAGAGTTCCAAACTTCTCTGCCAATAACAGCTAGGTTTCAGTTTTCCCCTCCCCACTCAGAGCACTCCTTGACAGTCCTAGCAAAATTCTTGCTTGAGAAATTGCTATTTTTGTTTATTTTTCACAATTTTAATTGAAAACAATAACAGGTTCTTAATTGTTATCCAGAAATGATTTGATATTGAGATAAAAAACAGTTGTATTGGACCTTTAACAGGCATAATAATTACGTCTGGGAGTTTTTCCTAACTATGTGACCTGACTAAGAACAACTCTGGGCCTATAGAAAAAAACTCCCTGCCCCTAATAATAAACTCTTCCAACTCTCATGCTAAGGCTTCCTGCTGAGGCTTCCTGCTGACCCTGGTCATGTGGCGTGGGTAGCTGGGCTGTGGTGGTTGTGATCCTGGTTCTGGCTCAGCTGGTTTCTCTCCCATGGGAGGAGTACAGCTTGGCTCTGTTCTCCCACTACTTGACTGTCCACTGAGGTTTCTCTTAACAATAGATACATTTTACGGGTGGCCTGTTCTTATGTCATTCACAATATAATTGCACGCTGTTCTATGGTCATCAGTGGACCGCTGCTATATTTAAGTGATAATGCCCTCGAAGCCGGTGTTTGGAGGATATTTTGGCACGAGTGTTGCTAGGCCGAAGACGAAGTCGAGGGCCTGCAAACCGTGCCAATATATCCTCCAAACACCGGCTTTGAGGGCATTACCACTTTCATACAATGGGTTACCAACATATTCAAATAATGATTGACATCTTTTCATTAAAAACTTTCTTTTGATTCATTTATTGATACTATTTCATCCTTCCACAAGATATAGTCCCAACACAAATCTAGGGTTGACAGAGACGCGACCCAGTCTTTCAGTCTTTTTGTTCTGTATCTATGGACGCGACCCGGTTGTTCGTTCTAAATGTTCCATTGCCATGCTGGCTGGCAACGTTCTTATCCCTTGCTTGCTAGTTAGCTAACTATGGCTAACTTAGTCATGTCAAAAAGTGCAACCAGAATAACAGCAAGTAGCTGCATTTTGCATTCCTTTAAGCTGTTTTCTAGCAACATTAATTTGGATACATCCATAACAATGAGCTAATGAGGCGCGATTTCGCCTGGCATAGAAAATATGCTCACCATTCAGGACACTGTTGTTCAGAGGAGTTAGCCAACAGCACATCTACAGTAACACAATCACTTCGAACTGAAGCTGCGTTTCGTTTTACCTTTTTTTTCAAAAAATATTTTTTGGATTTATCAATAAAGATTATGCCAGCTGATTCATGATTTCGACGGGCTGATTTCTAGATGCTTTTATAGTAGAGATCAAGATTATAAAGTGCTTGGCTGTGCTGATGAGACAGTGGATTGCCTGTCAGATGGAACAGATTAAATAGGCATTTTTAAGGTCAGAGATTTAGTTGTTGGCAATTTGTGGAAAAGACACAAACTGGAATGCGGTTTTAACCAATCAGCATTCAGGATTAGACCCACCCATTGTATAAAGATAAATGTATGTGTACAGTGCCTTGCGAAAGTATTCGGCCCCCTTGACCTTTGTGACCTTTTGCCACATTTCAGGCTTCAAACATAAAGATATAAAACTGTATTTTTTTGTGAAGAATCAACAACAAGTGGGACACAATCATGAAGTGGAACGACATTTATTGGATATTTCAAACTTTTTTAACAAATCAAAAACTGAAAAATTGGGCGTGCAAAATTATTCAGCCCCCTTAAGTTAATACTTTGTAGCGCCACCTTTTGCTGCGTTTACAGCTGTAAGACGCTTGGGGTATGTCTCTATCAGTTTTGAACATCGAGAGACTGAAATTTTTTCCCATTCCTCCTTGCAAACCGCTCGAGCTCAGTGAGGTTGGATGGAGAGCATTTGTGAACAGCAGTTTTCAGTTCTTTCCACAGATTCTCGATTGGATTCAGGTCTGGACTTTGACTTGGCCATTCTAACACCTGGATATGTTTATTTTTGAACCATTCCATTGTAGATTTTGCTTTATGTTTTAGATCATTGTCTTGTTGGAAGACAAATCTCCGTCCCAGTCTCAGGTCTTTTGCAGACTCCATCAGGTTTTCTTCCAGAATGGTCCTGTATTTGGCTTCATCCATCTTCCCATCAATTTTAACCATCTTCCCTGTCCCTGCTGAAGAAAAGCAGGCCCAAACCATGATGCTGCCACCACCATGTTTGACAGTGGGGATGGTGTGTTCACGGTGATGAGCTGTGTTGCTTTTACGCCAAACATAACGTTTTGCATTGTTACCAAAAAGTTACATTTTGGTTTCATCTGACCAGAGCACCTTCTTCCACATGTTTGGTGTGTCTCCCAGGTGGCTTGTGGCAAACTTTAAACAACACTTTTTATGGAGATCTTTAAGAACTGGCTTTCTTCTTGCCACTCTTCCATAAAGGCCAGATTTGTGCAATATACGACTGATTGTTGTCCTATGGACAGAGTCTCCCACCTCAGCTGTAGATCTCTGCAGTTCATCCAGAGTGATCATGGGCCTCTTGGCTGCATCTCTGATCAGTCTTCTCCTTGTAGGAGCTGAAAGTTTAGAGGGACGGCCAGGTCTTGGTAGATTTGCAGTGGTCTGATACTCCTTCCATTTCAATATTATCGCTTGCACAGTGCTCCTTGGGATGTTTAAAGCTTGGGAAATCTTTTTGTATCCAAATCCGGCTTTAAACTTCTTCACAACAGTATCTCGGACCTGCCTGGTGTGTTCCTTGTTCTTCATGATGCTCTCTGCGCTTTTAACGGACCTCTGAGACTATTACAGTGCAGGCGCATTTATACGGAGACTTGATTACACACAGGTGGATTGTATTTATCATCATTAGTCATTTAGGTCAACATTGGATCATTCAGAGTATCTCACTGAACCTCTGGAGAGAGTTTGCTGCACTGAAAGTAAAGGGGCTGAATAATTTTGCACGCCCAATTTTTCAGTTTTTGATTTGTTAAAAAAGTTTGAAATATCCAATAAATGTCGTTCCACTTCATGATTGTGTCCCACTTGTTGTTGATTCTTCACAAAAAAATACAGTTTTATATATTTATGTTTGAAGCCTGAAATGTGGCAAAAGGTCGCAAAGTTCAAGGGGGCCGAATACTTTCGCAAGGCACTGTATGTATTGATTTGTTTGGCTCAGAGTCTTTCATGCATTCCTATGCTTTTGTCTTTTGACATTTATCCCCAGTTTGGATTTGTGTGTTTTTGGTTCTGCTGCAGGGTAAATGAAAGAGGCCAGTGGTATGATGTTGATGTGTTTTCACCCAGAGGAGAAGAGAAGAGATGTGATTGACTCTCTGAGCTTTCCCCTGATGACAGACTCTTATTTGGGGAGGTTTCTATCCCGTGGAGGGTAAACACATACACATGCACGCACGCACGCACACACACACACACACACACACACACACACACACGCACACACGCACACACACACATACATACACACCATGGTGGAGTGTGAAGGTGTTTACTGCAGAGTAACCCAGAGCAGAGGCAGTGAGTAGTACACAGCAAGGGTCTGACCACCTACTGCGTACTGCAGAACCCCGGCAGCCATCCCAGCTGCTACGAATTTGGTGGGGCCTTTGGAATAAAGCACTTGTCATAGGATATAAATGCAATTAACGATATGCTTTGGTTACTGTCATATCCTCTTATTTCTTTTAACTCTGTGTGTGTACGTGTGTGGGTATGTGTTTGTGTCTGTGCTTTGTTTTATATGCCTTTGCATGCGTGTTTGTTGCCATTTACACTAACTTAGACATCTCTTTATGTGTATGATTGCCACTTCATGTAAGTGGACTCTTTTCCCCTTTATGGATAAACAATGCATTTCATTCTATGACACGAAAACCTCAGCATGTGAAATGGCAAAACTGAACTCTACCTCTCTTAACTCTCCTCTTGGGTGCAGCACGATCATTTATATCTAGTCTCCTTCAATCTGGAGAGGGAGGAGGAGGAACATCTGCAAAGGGCCTTGATTCTATCTGAAGATGTGGAGACAGAGGATGAAGGGGGGAGGGGGGGGGGGTAACTGAGTAAGATGAAGGAGCAAAAAAAAAGAGGAAAACTTTCTGACTGTGAAATGACTGCCAGATTTCTATTTGTGCCTCTTGAAAGGCCCATGTCTCCGCTGCTGCATATGGGATGTGGGATGAGAACTCTGGCAAATCAAAGCCCGTTGGATAGAGATCTCTGGAAGCCCCAGCTAGTAAACAGCACCCATAAAAGCGGCTTGCGGGGTGGAGCGTCAAACATAAACTTGAACGCCTGCCCACCTTTACTAAAGCCACGACTTCAGCAGTCGTCTGCTCCAGCACTATGCATGGCTGCACTCTGCAGGGGGGTGCAGGTCATTGAGAACAGTAGAGGTTTTAAGCTCTCCGTCTCACCCTCTCATACCTTTCAATCTCCCCTTTTTTCAGTTTGTCCTCCAGTCATTTCCCCTTCATTCTTGTCTTTATATTTGTGCCTGATATCTCTCCCTTCCCTTTCTTCCTCTTCCTCAGCATTGACTAGTGTGAGGCCTGTAGTAGTACTGTGCTAGTCCTGTATAAGCCTCATCTACCCCATGCACCTCAGAGAGGAGGCACACATCCACACATCCACACACACAGGCCCAACCTCTGAGTCAGCTTTCTCTCCCTGTGGCTGCTTTATTTTTACACTTTATCGGTGCCAAAGATCGTTGCTCAGTGTTTTTTTTTCTCGTTCAAGGATGTAAGTGTTTGTGACATTGTGGCTAGTGGGGGCGGAGGTGTTGAGGCCAAACTATTTCATTTTATACAGCTCAAACCCAGTAGCATTCCAATATACCATTCGCTGAAGAAGATTTTTTTTAAAGTCTGTCTGCGTGTCTTGCGGTGAAGGAGGTTCATGCTGTGTGGCATTTGTGTGTTGTTGTTTTCCACTTCAGTGAGCAAAGTATCATATCACAGAGACTACCCTCACCTTCACATGGGTTACGGTCCCTCAGTTCCTCAGTTTGGTTAACTTTTACGGTAAAAATGGTTAACCTCTGGTACACAGCATTGTTAACCTATTGCTTTTTCCAGTAAATGAGTCTAAATAGAAACATAAATACATACAGTAACTGGTGTGTAGAGACATATTACAAAATAAATCACTCCATTTAACTGTTTTACAGGACAGGGAGCTTGTATCTCTACACTAATTATTTACATATATTACATATAAACCTTTATATAATCATAACAGTAACACATTCATCCCTCAATTTTTTTAACCACTTAAAAAACTGCCCAGATTTAAAAGAACAACAGATATTTTGACCCACATGCAGTACAGGCATAATGATCCCATCCCGAATCTCCTCTAAAACCTCAGCTACATGTCCTAATCCTAGTCCCATCTCTCAGCTGTACTGAGCAAGCAAACCCCTCTACTGACAAAGAGCAGTCTCTGTCTGTATGTCTGTCGTTCAAAGCACTGCCCTCTAGTGGTGTCATATAGCAGGCCCCTGCAGTGTACACCAAAGTCTTAATCATCAGCAATAATGTCTCATGCCTAGGACCAGGAGTTTTTCCTGATCACGAGAGCTAACTTGGAAAACCTCTGGCCCCATTCACGTGGTCAGGAAAAACTGACCCCTGGGGCTTTAGATGAAAGAGTCATAGTGTTTTCAAAGCAAGCTATTTCTGCCCCAGTCTGTAGACTGTTTATCAGTAGTAAGCATGTATCCCTCCCTGAAAGCATCTGATGTGGTTTGACAACCGTGGGTACAGGAAATGTGAAGCTAGGTAATTATATGTGTAGCAATTTCTAACTTTCTATTATGATGTCATTCTATAAATATATATTTTGTGGCCGAAGGATAGTTTCATAATGACAGTAACAAGCGGATGAGAATTACCAGCAAGAAACAAAACAAAACATTCCGGAATATATATATTTTTGCAATTTAAATATTTATATCTTTGCTGCAAACTTAGAGTTAGTCTCTTTCTCACTCTCAATTCCTCTCTTTTTCTCTCTCTTTCTCTCTCTCTGCTCTTGTTAATATTTGAACAATCCTCTCCACGGGATGACTTGTTAACTCCTCCTCTGAACAAATTAGTAGATGTTAGAAGGTCAGTGGCTGCTGCTTTGGCGATGGGGATTCAATAACACAAAGCACATGTGGGCCTTATTTATCATAAAACAAATAGGTGACTATCAAAAGTTGAATACTTTTAATAGTGTCCCAGTAGCAGTCAAACACTGGATGGATACTCAGGATATGACCCAGATACAGACACAGGAGGCGGATGGTTCATTTCTCAGATGTTTTATTATAACATGGGGGGCAGGCAAAGGGCAGCTCGAGGACAGGCAGTAGTTCGTAACCAGGTCAAAGGCTGACAGATACAGAATGGCAGACAGGCTCAGGGTCAGGGCAGGCAGAAGTTCATAAACCAGGTCAGAATCAGGCAGGTACAGAACGGCAGGCAGGCTCAGGGTCAGAGAGGGGTTGAAGGAGGCCAGACGGTGCTTGCCGCGGGGTCTTATTCTGAGCACACACAGTGCAGGCGAACGCGGAGACATCAGGAACCATGGCGGGCCACCAAAAACGTTGTTGTACAAAGGCCATGGTCTGACAGGAGCCAGGACGGCAGGCCAGTTTGGAGAAATGATCCCATTCCAGGACTGAGGAGCAGGCAGAGTACGGTACAACATCCGGTTAGCCGGGGCTGGGAACCCCCACCCACCCGGGTTCCGGCTGGGAACGCTGTTTCTCATGGACCTGGTTCTCTATAACTCAGATGGGTGCAGCCGCAAAACAAGAGATAGGGAGGGTGGTCTCAGGGTCCTATGGTGTAGCAGCGGGGCTATAGAGGCGTAAGAGCGCATTAGGCTTCACATTATTGGACCCTGCGGTAGTAGGTGGTAAAGTTGAACCGAGTGAATAGCAGGGCCCATTGAGCTTGCCTGGAGTTGAGGCTCTTGGCGGTGCGGAGATATTCCAGGTTCTTGTGATCAGTCCACACTGTGAATGGAAGTTCTGCCCCCTTTAATTAGTGCCTCAACTCCTCCAACGCCATCTTCACCGCAAGTGGTTCTCGATTTCCCACATCGTAGTTCCTCTCAGCGGGGTTAAGACGATGGGAAAGGAAAGTGCAAGGATGCAGCATTTGAACCTGGGCAGAACGCTGGGACAGGATGGCGAACTGACGGACAGGTCTGGATGGATTAAGATGGGAGCTGTAGTGAATTGCTGCTTGAGGCTCAAGAACGCCCGATCAGCTGCTGGAGACACGTTAACGGAACCTTGGGAGATGTGAGTGCTGAGAGGGGGGAAGCCAGGGTGGTGTAACCCCGGATGAAGAGGCGTTAGAAATTAGCAATCCCCAGGAAACGTTGCAGCTGCACTCTGGATGTGGGTAGAGGCCAATCTATCACCGCTCTCACCTTGTCAAAGTCCATCTGACAACTTCCATTAGCAATGATGTACCTTAGGAAGGAGATTGTGGAGCGATCAAATTCACACTTTTCTGCTTTAACAAAAATCTAGTTCTCCAGGAGACGCTGGAGGACCTGTCTGACGTGAAGGATATATTCTTGAGCTGCCCGGGAAAAGGTCAGTAGACAAACACAAACTGGTTCAATATGTCACAGAGAATATACGTTGACCAGGGCCTGGAACACCGCAGGAGCCTTGGTCAGTCCAAATGGCATAACAAGGTACTCGTAGTTCCCGCTAGCCATGATAAAAGCTGTCTTCCGTTCGTCTCCTTTCCGTATCAGAACCAGATGGTAGGCATTCCGAAGGTCCAACTTTGAGAAATCGTTGCCCCCTGGAGAGGCTTGAGAGCCGAGGAGATGAGGTGGTAGAGGGTATTGATTTTTAACCGTGATTTCATTAAGGTCCCGGTAGTCGATACACGGGTGCAGGGTTCTGTCCTTCTTCTCCACAAAGTAGAACCCTGCTCCGGCAGGAGATGCAGATGGATGAATTCTCCTTGCAGCAAGAGAGTCCTCAACATACCTTTCCATGGTCTTGGTCACCGGACCCAAAAGGGAATAAAGACCTCCTCTCCCTCCTACGTACCCGTAGACGGTCGATCCATATGGCCAAGGCTATGAGAGAGTCGAGATCCATGGGAGGTTCCCGGGCTGCGAACTCGTCTTTAACCATCTCCGATAATCCATGCAGAAACGAGCTTCCGTGTTCCAGGCACTCTCTGCGACCAAAGTGCGAAAATCTTAGTCTGCCACACCATGGGAGTCTTGATGCAGTTGCAGTAGCTTACGAGCAACCTCTCTCCCAGACAACGGAGAATCTAACACCTTTCTTACCTCCACCACAAATTCCTTCAGACTAAGGCAAACGGTGAATTGTTGCTCCCACAATGCCATAGCCTAGGCGAGAGCCTTATCCGACATCAGTGTTAATAAGTACGCCAGCCTCGAGCAATCTGAGGGAAACGAAGAGGCCTGAAGCTCAAAGATGAGAGAACACTGGGAGAGAAATGCTTGGCAGGATCCTGGATCTCCAGGGTAGCTCTCTGGAAGAGGTAAGTGAAGTTCTCGGGAAGCCGGGGTAGATTGGGGAGAAGAGCCGCTGGTAGCGGGATAACTGACAGTCTGGGGGGTTACTGTTGTTTACCCACGGAATCTGGAGTCTTTCCATAAGATCTTGAAGTACTTCCACTTGTCTGCCAATGGCAACTCCTTGGATGGAACTTGTCTGAGTCTGCTGGGTCAGTCATGGCCAGTTCCTACTATCATGACTCTGGATATGACCCAGATGCAGACACAGGAGGCGGATGGTTCAGTTCTCAGATAATGTATTATAACACGGGGTCAGGCAAAGGGCAGGTTGAGGACAGGCAGAGGTTCGTAACTAGATCAAAAGCTGACAAGTACACGATGGAAGACAGGTTCAGGGTCATGGCAGGCAGATCTTCATAAACCAGGTCAGAATCAGGCAGGTACAGAATGGCAGGCAGGCTCAGGGTCAAGGAAGGCAGAAAGATCAGAACTGGAAAGGCTAGAAACAAAAATTAGAGAGCAGGGAAAAACAGGAAACACCCTGGGACAACCTGACAAAACAGACTAACAGAAAACGCAGGTATAAGTACACAGGGGATAATGGTTGGGAAATGGGAGACACCTGGTGGGGGTTGGAGACAAGCACAAGACAGGTGAAACAGATCAGAGAGTGACAAATACAGTGGCTCACATTTCAATCCAGTTACCCAGAGTGCTGCTGACTAAACTCACAGCTAGGGCTGTTACGGTGACCATATTACTGCCACACCAGCGGTCACGAGTCATGATTGCAGTCAAATTAGTTTAGTCACGGTAATGCGGCTTCTCCAAGATTTGATGCTGCTGCTGGTCATTAGTAACCTATCAAACTTGCTAACTGCCTGGTACTCAGCACTCTATTGTCTCTCTAATCACTCTGACATCAATGTAAATGTAATCAAAAATCTAATCAAACACTTCATGAGAGCCCATGAGCTCATGTTGCGCAACATTTCTATAAATCAAATGTTTTATTTGTCACATGCGCCGAATACAACAGGTGTAGAACTTACCCTGAAAATGCTTACTTACAAGCCCTTAACCAACAATGCAGTTCAAGAAATAGAGTTATGAAAATATTTACTAAATAAACTAAAGTGAAAAAAATGTATTAAAAAAAGAACATAAGAACATTACATAACAATAGCGAGGCTATATACAGGGGGTACCGGTACCGAGAAAAAGTGACTATGCATAGATAATAAACAGCGACTAGCAGCAGTGTACAAACAAAGGGGACGGGGGAGTCAATGTAAATAGTCCGGGTGGCCATTTGATTTATTGTTCAGCATTATCATGGCTTGGGGGTAGAAGCTGTTAAGGAGCCTTTTGGTCCTAGACTTGGCGTTCCAGTACCGCTTGCCTGTTGGTAGTAGAGAGAACAGTCGATGACTTGGGTGACTGGAGTCTTTGACAAACACCAACACCAACACCAACACCAAACACCAAGGAACTTGAAACTCTCGACCTGCTCCACTACAGCCCTGTCGATGTTAATGGGGGCCTGTTAGGCCCTCCTTTTCCTATAGTCCACGATCAGCTCCTTTGTCTTGATCACATTGAGGGAGAGGTTGTTGTCCTGGCACCACACTGCCAGGTCTCTGACCTCCTCCCTAAAGGCCGTCTCATCGTTGTCTGTGATCAGGCCTACCACTGTTGTGTTGTCAGCAAACTTATTGATGGTTTTGGAGTTGTGCTTGCCACACAGTCGTGGGTGAACAGGAATTACAGGAGGGGACTAAGCAAGCACCCCTGAGGGGCCCCAGTGTTGAGGATCAGCGTGGCAGAAGTGTTGTTGCCTGCCATTACCACCTGTGGGTGGCCCGTCAGGAAGTCCAGGATCCAGATGCAGAGGGAGGTGTTTAGTCCCAGGGTCCTTAGCTTAGTGATGAGCTTTGTGGGCGCTATGGTGTTGATCGCTGAGCTGTCGTCATTGAACAGCATTCTCACATAGGTGTTACTTTTGTTCAGGTATCTTGAAAGTCAGAGCGCGTGAGTTTCAAGAAAATTTTTACCTTGACATGTACCTTTATAATAAAAGCTTTACATGCATACTTGCATTTGAGTTCACTGAGAATGGTGTTTTCCCGCTCGATTGATTGCATTATGGAACACTCACGCTTATAGCCTACTGCCGTGTGAGCATTGCTGCTCAAATAATATGAAGAAATAGCCTAATAGTTTATCAACACTTAAGTTAAATGTTCTGATCTGTTGCATCAGCCTCATTGTTTACAAAAAAATGTTTTTATGCTAGTGGTTATATTAACTTTTTATGATATAGGGGACGCTTGCGTCCCTCTTGGCCAAAAGCCAGGGAAAATGCAGCGCGGCAAAAAAAATATATATATATATATAAAAATTTTAACTTTCATTAAATCACACATGTAAGATACTCAATTAAAGCTACACTTGTTGTGAATCCAGCCAACATGTCAGATTTTAAAAAGGCTTTTTGGCGAAAGCATAAGAAGCTATTATCAGATGATAGCACAACAGTAAACAAAGAGGGTAGCATATTTCAACCCTGCAGAAAAAACGCAGAAATAAAATATAAAACATGCCTTACGAGCTTCTTTTGTTGGCACTCCAATATGTCCCATAAACATCACAATTGGTCCTTTTGTTCGATTAATTCTGTCCATATATATCCAAAATGTCCATTTATTTGGCGCGTTTGATCCAGAAAAAAACAGCTTCCAAAATGCGCAACGTCACTACAAAATATTTCAAAAATTGCCTATAAACTTTGCCAAAATATTTCAAACTACTTTTGTAATACAACTTTATTTTTAAACGTTAATAATCGATCAAATTGAAGACGGGTCTGTCTGTGTTCAATACAGGAAGACAACAAAGCAAGCTACTTTTCAAGTCTTGCGCAACTCTCAACAGTGTTGCGCAGTTCCTAGATGGCCGTACTTCTTCATTGCACAAATGAATAACCTCAACCAAATACCAAAGACTGGTGACATCTAGTGGAAGCGGTAGGAACTGAAAACAAGTTCCTAAGAAATATTGTTTGCCAATGAGAACCCAATGAACAGACAGAGACCTCAAAAAAACTAAATCTGAACGGTTAGTCCTCAGGGTTTTGTCTGCTACATAAGTTCTGTTATACTCACAGACATTATTCAAACAGTTTTAGAAACGTTCTATCCAAATCTACTAATAATATGCATATCATATATTCTTGGCATGAGTAGCAGGAAGTTGAAATTGGGCACGCTATTTATCCAAAAGTGAAAATGTTGCCCCCTATACCTTAAGAAGTTAATTTGTGATCTATCAAATCCCACAACTTTCCCAGATTATCTTTTTAATATTTTTTTCTCAAATAGAATAGAATAGGTCAACTATTGTTCTATTGGGGATAGTAGATTGAAATAGGCTAGTGCTTTTGCTGTTCGTTAGGCCTACTCATCTTGTTGGCTGACGAAAAGTAAATGTGGACAGTTCTTCCAATATCATCAATATGTGCCTCAGAATTGGATAAGGACGTGCGCAGTTGTGTCCCCGATGGGTCTGTCTTCACTTGTAGCCTGTGAGAAAGGTCCGATCACCTGACGGGCATTGACTAATAAGAAATTAGCTATCTGAGAGAGCCATGTGAGTGAGAGGTGCTTTGGCATGCAGAGAAGGGAATTCTAATTATTATATTCAGCCCAAGGGCACAACAGCCACTGGCCACAAATTGAGTTTTTTAGGGGGCATTACGGCCACACAAAGTGGATACCACCAGGAATTTCGAGGAATTATCAAGTGCTTGTCAAATTGTGAATGAGAGACTGATGAAGTGTGTGGAGCCTGCGCAAAGAACTAAGCAGAGCTCATGCCTATCATGAAAACATTTACAAATCATCATTAGAGTCGCATCATGCAGCCATAGAATGTATTAGAAATCAAAATCAAAACACTCCCTCCCACCAACCCAACCCACCAACCCTCGAAACCCACCAACCCCCTCTCCCATCCCACCAACCCCCCCTCCCATCCCTCCAAACCCCTCCACTCCCTCATCCCAGAACACCCTCCTCTACCTCGTCCAGCGTAAGGAAGGTCTCGTTCTGCAGTGGCTTCAGGTTAAGATTAGTCCTTATGTGCCTGTCCCTCCTCTGTGAGCCCAGAAGGCGATGGCTGGGGAATGCTAATGGAGATCCACATCCAGTAGCTAGTGAACACTGATGTGAACTGAGCATGACCTCAGTCTCAGGACGACACTCTCAAAGGAGAGATCCATCGATACACACTGAGCAGTGGGGCTGATTAAACCAACATTATCGGACACTCAGACGTGTCTCGGCACAGAGCGGACAACAGCGCAAGACACCCTGAACACCTTTTAATGATGGTGTGAGAGAGCGAGAGACTGTGAGATTGTGCTTTTTGTCCCTTAACAGAGAGTACCCAGTGGCAGAATACATGAACACTGTGAATGACGCAAAATGAAGGAAAGCTTTGAATATGTACAGACTCAGTGAGCATAGCCTTGCTATTGAGAAAGGCTGCTGAAGGCAGACATGACTCTCAAGAGAAGACAGGCTATGTGCACACTGCCCACAAAATGTGGAAACTGAGCTGCACTTCCTAACCTCCTGTCCAATGTATGACCATATTAGAGACACAAATTTCCCTCAGATTACACAGACCCACAAAGAATTCGAAAAAAAAAAAAATCAATTTTTATGAACTCCCATATCTATTGGGAGAAATACCAGTGAACCATCACAGCAGCAAGATTTGTGACCTGTTGCCACAATAAAAGGGTTAACCAGTGAACAAACACCATCGTAAATACAACCCATATTTATGTTTATTTATTTTCCATTTTGTACTTAACTATTTGCACATCATTATAGCACTGTACTTAGCCATATGACATTTGAAATGTGTCTATTCCTTTGAAACTTGTGAGCATAATGTTTACTGTTAATTTGTTATTGATATTTAACTTTTGTTAATTATATATTTTCACTTGCTTTGGCAATGTAAACATGTTTCCCATGCCAATAAAGCCCTTTGAAATTAATTGAATTTGTATCACAACTACAGTTGCATAAATAACTCGAAATTAACCATCTAGGTGGACCTGTCTTTTTTAACTGCATGTTCTCACTCCCTCAAATCACTTGGAGAAAATATATTTTCTATTTGTCTATGTTGAATTGTACTCTTCATACTATAAAATAATATAAAATAATGCCACTGAATTTTAAGCTAATTGTGTCTGCTAAATGAACTAGTGTAGCCCAGAGGCATATGGCATAGCCACATCAGGACCTAACATACGGAACACTCAGAGTATGCTATTCTGTTCTTCTGAAATAGAATACATTTACTTCATATCATGTTTCTTTAGACCTGTCTAAAATAAATAATGGATTTATTGTGATGGTGTAGACTATATAACATGGATTTATTATACTTTTTAAAATGTAGATGTTCCAAAGGTCTGCATCAGTGGCTTGTAGGCTGGAAGCCAGGAGATGTGTTTATGTTAATTACCAGTCCATTACCGTGAGACTGGCAGTTATTTGCTTGACAATCACCTGCTGACAAAATTTCATGACCGCCACAGCTCTACTCACAGCTTTTATGACACATATGCTGTGTGTTTTTGTTCAGTCCTGAAGGGCCAGATAAATTGGCCTTTAGTAAAAACGTTTTGCTGAATGCAGCAGCATTGGGAAAATTTACAATGATGATTCAGCTGATTAACCTCTTTATAGAAAGAGAGATGGAGCGGTGGGGGAGGCAGTAGAGAGAAATGGATGGAGGGATGGAGGTTGAGGGGTGGGGGGGCAGGGAGGGAGGGAGGGAGGGAGTCTCAAGGCTGGCTTTTATACATTGAGAGGATACACTGATCCTAATCCAAAGCCACAGCATAGCCCCCTGATTTACACCTGTGTGCCTTCACCCCATGTCTGTCTGCTGGAAGAGAAATGAAGGAAGGCAAGGAGTCATGTGTTACCTCCAATGCAGGGCAGGTGGCTCATCAATGAGAGTATTATTAGCTAGCCATTAAAAACAATGAGAAAAGGAGGAAAACTCACTTAAAAAGAGTATTATCTTTACTGGGTGGCACATCATGTTATAACTAGTTCAATTCATACACTGTATAGGAATAATACTTGCTATATGCAGTGATCTCAATCGAATATCCTAAATTATCGAGAATGTAAAAGACAGACTGCTCGAGTGAGAGAAAGCGGAGACCGCCGGAAAGGTTTCGTATAACCCGAACATGTAATCTTGGGCACAAATACACTTGTTTATTTTGGTCTGGACCTTGTGATTTCTTGGGTGTGAGTGTAAATTACATGTCGCCACCATTAAATATTAAACCCAATCAACGGTTAATTATTGATGGCATCACCTCTTATCCAGTGGTACCACTAGTGGTAGGGAGGGAGGGAGCACTACAGAGAGCCTCTCCCTGCATTAGGATCTCCTTGAGGTTAGAGACTCTAGCCACGGTGCCCACCCATTTGTTTTTAGCTTTGTGATTGATCGCAGGAAGTTCATAAAAGAAGATATCCACCTCCAAACTGTATCATCTTGGGCAGTGATGGCGGACTGCTGAGTGGACCTAAGTGCTTCTTCAACCACAGCTAAGTATTTTCTGTGGACCTGAGGACACTCAAGCCACTGGAAGGATGTGTAACGATTGGTTTGGTGGAGGGTTGAGGGAGTGTGTTTGTGTTTGGGATGGGGAGAGTATGGGGTGGACTGGCAGGTTACCCACACTGCTCTCTGAGCCTGTAAGCAGCTCCCTCTGCCCCCAACAGTGGTGTGTATGGGTTGGCTTTGGCTTCCCATTTGCTCCCACATCGAAAATATTTAATTTGTACACCCATAATTATTGTAGTGTAGTAATAAAACTATAAGATCTCCTTGCCTGGTGGAATTCTGTTTATGGTGCTGTTGACCATGTCTCCCTCAACATTATGTCACAAAGTTCTACTTGTGTTTATTAAGGCAGCCCCCACACCTCTCTGATTCAGAGATAAATGTGGAAGACACATTTCAGTTGAAGGCATTCAGTTGTAGAACTGACTAGGTGTCCCCCTTTCCCTTTTTCCCTTTCAAACAACAGATAGCTCAGTTGAATCATCCCAGATCAAGGCCATTTGCACGCATGAAATACATTTGTATTTTTAATGAGTGAGGATGTACAGGTAAGTTACCTAACCTTGAATCTATGTGAGGCCTGTTAAACCTGTGTAGTGAACTGAACCAACCAGGCCGATCAAACAAGCGGAGACAGAGATGGAGAGGGAAACAATAAGTGAGCTACTGTAACAGTCTCTAGTATGGGGATAGGGGGCCGTAAAAGACTCTCTCCTAATGCTATTAGCTCCCCCTGGCGATAATCAATACGGCTTAAAAACCTATAATCGCATCTCGTCACGTCAGAAGTGATGGTGACTGATAGGGCCTGGGCCAGCGGCCGGGCTGGTCCTAATGCAGTACTGGCGGTGAACGACTGTTTATTACTCAATAAGGGCCTCTGTATTCAGCCTGATCAATAATGGATGGAACTCCCTTAACTGTCGTGCCAGGGAGACAGGAAGAGAAATGACATGTAAACAAAACCTAAGAACCCTCTCCATGAAGTGGAGGTGAAGTGGGAAGATGTAGGAGGATGTTTTGGTGAGACATTTTTATTCAAATAGACTATTGTCTGTGAAACAAGGACTCTTTGCGAGCTGAATGATATGTAGATCTTTTACATGCTATATTTCTAGTTTTGTAACATGTTCAAGGAGGAGTATATTCAGTTCTATATGCAGAGTTCTGTATAATTTAGCTCTTTGGACTGAGGTGGCCTTGCCTCTCAATAGACGGCTATTTCATAATGTTAAATGGTCCTTTTCACTGAATGCATTTGCACACATTTTCAAACACCAAGGACGACAGATGTAATATTTTCTGAAACAGAAATAGCCTTGCAGGACTGACCAGTGTTTTTCATAACTGGAGGGCGACAGGCCATATATCTGACTGTCCAAATCTCATTTCAGGAATCTTTTTTTTCCTCTCAGCCACAACTGAAAACCAAAAGAATCTGCTATCCTCCCTGTTTTCTCATCAGACGATTCTCTGTTTCCCCTCGCCGCCAGAGACGAGGTGGGGGGTTTGGGGGACCTGATTTACTCTAAAAGTAGCTGAGGTTTCCTCAGGTCCTGTATGGGTACTGAGACCATCCTGTGCGCCGCCTGCGACCATGAGTAAACCTCTGAGACAGAGAGAGACGCCCCGACGTCCAGGTGTCTCTGGCAAAATATTTGTTCCTCCGGCGGAGGGTGGTGTGTGTGTGTGTGTGTGTGTGTGTGTGTGTGTGTGTGTGTGTGTGTGTGTGTGTGTGTGTGTGTGTGTGTGTGTGTGTGTGTGTGTGTGTGTACATGGGGGGGAAGTGTCTGAGTGAAGATGGCTAGCGGGTTTGTGGCGCTACCTGTGTGGGCACTGCCTAGGCTGCTTGCCACCCTCCGCCACCACACACACCCTCTTCCGACCTCCCTGGGCCAGTGTCCGCTCGTGCCCCATCCACATACCCCAGAGCAGGACCACCCAGTCGGCCAGAGAGCTGTGAGAAGGCCACTTTATGCTCCCAGACAGCCCGGTCCGACCACAGTGGCGCCCCCCTAACACCTATGCAGCCATGACCCACAAGCCTTGCGTGTGTGTACTGTATGGGTGCGCGCGCGCGTGTGTGTGTGTGCGAGCGCGAGTGCGTGTGTCGATGTAAGAGTGTCTGTGTGTCAAGCAGGAGTGACTCTTCTCTTTCAACTGCCAGCCCACCAACCCCAACCATCTCCCACCCCAACCCAAAACTTTCCCCAGGCCCAACCAAACCATAATGAGCTATAGCTGGTTTAAATATCTATTTCATCATCAGACAGCGCCAGAGGCTCTCATCAACACTGGCGACCCCTACTGTAGGCTACATGCTGCAGCCATGCTTTCCTCACGCAATCAGGTGAGCGTCAGGAGCATTTAAGTTTAACACATTTTTTCTCTTCTTCAATAAATGTCTTATTTGACTGTCTGCACAGTTTATGATGTTATAATTCATGACAGATTATAATAACAGTTCTTCCATTTCAAGGTGCCCATTACGGCACGAAAACCAGTTTTGAAAAACAACCAGAGAATAGTTTGTCTGTTGTGTCCTGTACATTTTTGGTGCTCAGCATTTATCCCTCCTCTACCCCCTTCCTTTCTCCCTCTTTCTTGTTTTGTTTACACTGCCAAAGCAAGTGATATAGATAATAAACAAACATAGAGTGAACCAATAAAAATGAACAGTAAACATTACACTGACAAAAGTTCCAAAGAAACAAAGACATTTCAAATGTCATATTATGTCTATATACAGTGTTGTAATGATGTGCAAATAGATATAAGTTGTAGTTACAATGGTGTTTGTTCTTCACTGTTTGCCCTTTTTTGTGGCAACAGGTCACAAATCCTGCTGCTGTGATGTCACACTGTGGTATTTCATGCAATAGATACGCGAGTTTATCAAAATTGGATATGTTTTCGAATTCTTTGTGGGTCTGTGTAGTCTGTGGGACGTCTGTGTATCTAATATGGTCATACATTTGTCAGAAGGTTAGGGAGTGCAGCTCAATTTCCACCTCATTTTGTGGGCAGTGTGCAAATAGCTTGTCTTCTCTTTGTCAATAGCAAGGCTATGCTCGCTGAGTCTGTACATAGTCAAAGCTTTCCTTGGGTCAGTCACGGTGGTCAGGTATTCTGCCACTGTGTACTCTCTTTTTATGGCCAACTAGCATTCTAGTTTGCTCTGTATTTTTTTGTTAACTCTTTCCAGGGTGTCTAGTAATTATCTAGTAATGTCTCAATTTGGTGTGTGTCCCATTTTGTGAACTCTTGATTGGTGAGCGGACTCCAGACCTCACAACCGTAAAAGGCAATGGGTTTAATGACTGATTCAAGTATTTTTAGCCAGATCCTAATTTGTATGTCAAATGTTATGTTCCTTTTTATGCCATAGAAGGCCCTTCTTGCCTTTTCTCTAAGATTGTTCACAGCTTTTTGTGGAAGTTACTTGTGGTGCTGATGTTTAGGCCGAGGTATGTATCGTTTTTTGTGTGCTCTAGGGCAACGGTATCTAGATGGAATTTGCATTTGTGGTCCTGGCAACTGGACTTTTTTTGGAACACCAGGTGCTACAGACTATTCTAGTGCCCTCACCAATTAGTTGATATATATGTTGAAGAGGATGGGGCTGTTTCCCTGTCTCACCCCACAGCCCTATGGAAAGAAATGTGTGTGCTTTTTGCCAATTTCAACCGCACACTTGTTGTTTGTGTACATGGATTATATAATGTCCTATGTTTGTCAATTAGGGTGTGCAGGGTGAATGCGTGATCTAGTCTGTCGTACAATCATTTGGTAAAAAGCTAATTTAACATTTGCTCATTGTTTTTCCCGTGAGGAAATGAGTCTACTGTTAATGGTAATGCAGAGGATTTTCCCAAGGTTGCTGTTGACGCATATCCCACAGTAGTTATTGGGGTCAAATTTCTCTGCACTTTTGTGGATTGGGGTGATCAGTCCTTGGTCCCAAATATTGGGGAAGATGCCAGAGCTAAGGATGATGTTAAAGAGTTTAAGTATAGCCAATTTGAATTTGTGGTCTGTATATCAACACCACAGGCCTCTGGGTTGGAGGGTTTGTATTTTGTCCTATAGTTCACTCAATGCAATTGGACAATCCAGTGGGTTCTGATAGTCTTTAATAGTTTATTCAAATATTTGTATTTGATAATATATATGTTTTTGCTGTTTGTTGTTTATTGTTTATTATATAGCCAAAAAGATTGGAGAAGTGGTTTATCCATACATCTCCGGTTTGGATAGATAACTCTTCGTGTTGTTGTATGTTTAGAGTTTTCCAATTTTCCCAGAAGTGGTTAGATTCTATGGATTCTTCAATTACATTTTGCTGATTTCTGACGTGCTGTTCCTTCTTCTTCCGTAGTGTATTTCTGTATTGTTTTAGTTGTTCCCCATAGTGAAGGCATCAGCTTTTTTGGGTCTCTGTGTTTTTGGTTGGATAGGATTCTCAATTTCTTTCTTAGGTTTTGGCATTATTCATCAAACCATTTGTCATTGTTGTTGGTTTTCTTAGGTTGTCTGTGTCACGCCCTGGCCATAGAGAGGCTTTTATTCTCTATTTTGGTTAGGCCAGGGTGTGACTAGGGAGGGCATTCTAGTTTCTTTATTTCTATGTTTTCTGTTTCTTTGTGTTTGGCCAGGTGTGGTTCTCAATCAGAGGCAGCTGTCTATCGTTGTCTCTGATTGAGAATCATACTTAGGCAGCTTTTTCCCACCTGTGTTTTGTGGGTAGTTATTTTCTGTTTTGTGTTTCTTGTTATTTTATTCAAGTGTTTTGAGAATAAATCATGAACACTTACCACGCTGCGCTGTGGTCCACTTCTTCATCAGACAAGTGTTACAGTCTGCTTGAAATGTTTTGATTTTATAGGGAAGCTGAGAGGTCAAATATACTGTTTAGGTTTTCTACTGCCAAGTTTTTACCTTCACTATTACAGTGAAAAAAATGTTTGCAGGATGTTGTTGCCTAACTATTTTTGGTATGTTTCCATAAAACTTTCCTTCCATCTATAGCATTTCTTAAAATTATTCAGTTATTTTTGGCTTTGATCCCTCATGATTGTTCAAATGTTCAAGTAAATGTTGCTATGATCTGACAGGAGTGTCAGTGGGCTGACTGAACGCATTGAGAGACTCTGGGTTGAGGTCAGTGAAAAAGTAGTCTACAGTACTACTGCCAAGGGATGAGCTATAGGTGTACCTACCGTAGGAGTCCCCTCGAAGCCTACCATTGACTATGTACATACCCAGCGTGTGACAGAGCTGCAGGAGTTGTTACCCGTTTTTGTTGGTTATGTTGTCGTAGTTGTGCCTAAGGGGGCATATGGGGGAGGGAATACTGTCACCTCCAGATAAGTGTTTGTCCCCCCTCTCTCTCCCCCTCCCTCTCTTCTGTCATGGATTGGCAGAGTGGTGACATTTATCCTGTGTGTCTGTGGCTGTTCTGGTTGAGTACTGGTTGGGCCGGGGCAAGCAGTGTGACCGACGAGGCTTTGTTTTATCTCTCTGCAGGCCATCACCAACCATGATGGAAATTGCAGGGGACAAATTAGCCACACATGTTGAATAATGGTTACACCAATTGATTGGCCACAGATGCCATGTCTCCTTTCCTTGCTCTGTGTGTGTGTGTGTGTGTGTTTACAAGTGTGCCTAGGCTTGTGATTTATTGTGCCTGCCCGTGCATGCCTGTGTGTATCTTTGTACTCACACGAGCATCGATTCTATGTCAATGTGTAATGGATCAGAGGGTTTTCACCGCGCAACGTAGTGGTTTCCATACCAAAGGTGGCATTCCCAGGCCGGGGGCGAGAGAGAAACTAAAAAAACAGCTCTGCTCAAGTGTGATTCATTCTGTGATGCTTCTCCAACTGAGCCTCCTGCAGTGCCAGAGATGTTCACTTTGATTCACTGCCTGATGTTTAATTGTCGGCTTTGGCCCATTGATCTTTTAATAAGGTTTGTTTTGACACGCAGAAAGGTGGTCAGACCGATTACTGGGACTCACTCTATTATCATACACAAGAAATACAGATCAAAAGCAAAGATGAGATTCTGTGCAATTAATCATATGATTGACAGGATCTGCATGGGCTGTTGTAATACACACTGGAATAACCTGATCACTTTGAGTCAGATGTTGATACAGAGAGAGAGTTGAAGTTATGGAAGAGAGAGAGGGGCAGTAATAAAAGAAGAGAGAGTTACAGACAGTGTAGGGACAGAGACATAGACAAAGGGAGAGAGAGAGAGAGAAACTCTGACAGCCCACTGTGAAACACTTCTGGGAGAGACACAGAGGTGTCGCCATAGCGCCCAACGCTCTCCAGGATGATGAAGTGGCCAATGCTGAGCCATCCATTCCCGGCACCTCCTGTTTGTTTTTATTTCCCGCCGTCTGATTGGCTACCGGAGACGAGCGGCAAATGAGCTGCGAGCTTCCCTTCCTGGGCCGATGACAGATCTAAAGGATAGTTCCCTATCCCCCTTGTTACAAATAACTTCCTCTGACATGTTTGGGCACGCTGACAATATTTTGATTGAAAACAGCTTTCAGGCCTGGCCGGGAGACAAGCTTTCAACCCCTGGGGTGGGCTACTTCTTCAATTGCTGTTTTATCCCTCAAAAGAGAGACAGAGCGAGGGAGAGAGCTGGATTAAGGACTTTTGCCGTCTTCATGACAGAGAAGCTCGAGAAATAAAACCGTCTGGACTGTTGGAGTTTGGCTTTGTGGTAAGGAGTAGGCTACCCCAACACACACACACACACACACACACACGCGCGCACGCCCACACTCACACTAAAGTCAGTGGAGGGGAAGACATTGTGAGGTGCGCGTTGTTGACTCAGACAAGGAGGAAAGCATTGGCAGCATTTCAGATTCTCTGGCTGTATCTATTTTCTGAGGCTCGAATCATGTATTTATAAGCTGTTCCAGTTTGATGCATGTGCGTTTTGTTATGGACAGACAAGAGCAGTTTCTACAGTATGCCACCCTAGTCAAAAATCATCAACCAACTTATTTGTAACTTCTGTATAATCTGATCTCTGTCTCTATGCCTATTTCCCTGCCTCTTTCTCCCTCCCTTTTCCTGTATTCCTCTCTTCCTCTCTCCTTCTCTTCCACCTCCTCTCCCAATGGTCCTGAGGGGCGAGTCTCGGTGATCAGACCCGATGTTATTGGAGTGTTCTTTTCAAACGCCTAATCAGAGGAGATGGTGAAATCAATGGGCTGGATCGTAACAGGAATCTGAAATGAATATCCAGTTGGATCAATGTGTTCTTGTAGTGTGTGAGATGAGGGGCTGAGCTTCGACCTTCCTCAGGACAACACTCTTATCAGCCAATATTGGATAACTTTTGGGAAAGGTTGTGGGAGAGGGAGGGGCTGAGAGAGATATTAGAAATAGAAAACAAGTAGAGGTTTCTAGAAGTGAGGCACTAAGTCGGCCACCACAAGCCACTTGAAATATTGTAGAAAACTACCATTTGATCAACAAAAGAGACCACCTCTCCAAGGCTAACTAATGCTATAATTTACATATTGTGCACCATTATGAAGGCTTGGATGAGTTCACCCAAAGAGGAGATGGGCGAGCCAAGAGCAAGAGATGCAGAAGAGGAGAGGAAATTAGACACAGGAAGTTAAAGAGGAGAGCAGTTTAGACAGTTTAATGGGAGAAAACAGGAGCACTGATGATTGGAGAGGTGAGGAGCACACACAGACTGTTGGATGGTTGGATGGGAGAAGAGGGGAGTTGAATAGGTGAGATGAAGAGACTTAATAAAGGAGGAGGCAGGAGAGGTGAGGAGATGAAGATGCTTAGAGGAGGAGGCAGGAGTCTCATCATCACCACTGTCCCATCTGGTCCTGATCACCTTTCTGATGGTCCCGCTGATGTCACCGTCACTGAAGATGTTAACTATTAGTGTCCATTGAAAACATCTCCTGTGGGGCTTAGCCAGGTTGACTTGGGCCGGGTCGGATTGGGTCTGGGGCCCTTGGAGCAGGGTACTGATGGGGTGCTGGGGGAGTGATGGAGCTCTGTGTCACTAGAGCAGAACGAGGGAATCTGAGAGCTTTGGGGAGATCCCTATCACTCCAACCAAGAGAGGGGACAGCCAGGGTAATATGGCCATGGCATAACCTACAGACGCCTTCATTTGAATGACAGTACTGATGGCAGACTTCAATATTGATCCCTTATAATAGTCATAAGGAGAAGGTTATTTTACAAAGGCAGAGTGAACTTTGTGTTTTGCCCCCTGATGTAGATCATGGCCGTCTGGCTGGGGGAAAAACACTACATGACAAAGCGGCTCTGTCACCTCGGCACGAGTCGAGCGGTGCTGGCTTAGCTGGAGCTCCTCTTATTTCTTTATCAGGACCGGAGACGGGCTGAGCGCTTTCCCAGAATCTGTCAAGCTCTGGCGGCTTCAACGGCTCATCCATCACCAGAGCAGCTCCACAGGCTTTTCATTTGAGTCAGGAGTCAGACATCAGACCCCAGCCCCATTAAGTTTTCACATTCGTGTCCCAACGCCTGTCACTCGCCTCACATCAACACAACGGCAGCCTCTTTTTCTCCCTCTCCTTCTCTTTCCCTTTCCTCCCTCTTCTTTTACGAGGAGTGAACTCGTTTTTTAAGTTGTGACGTGATCTGGGGGTCAGGACTGCAAATCAAACACAGGTTTCTGCAGTCACCCAGACAAAGGGAGCGAGAGCGCACGTCGCTTCCAAAATGACACTGTGTGTGTGTGTGTGTGTGTGTGTGTGTGTGTGTGTGTGTGTGTGTGTGTGTGTGTGTGTGTGTGTGTGTGTGTGTGTGTGTGTGTGTGTGTGTGTGTGTGTGTGTGTGTGTGTGCGTGCGAGAGTGATCAAATGTGCAAGGGTACTTGCTTTCCTTTTCCTCCAGACAGCTCCACGTAAACACATCAATCCAAGATTGTCCATTTATGGAGAATATAGGTCCCGTATGATTATGTCAATTAAAAACAAACCTGTCACATTAAACAGGCGAGATTATGGCTTTCTCCTTTCGCACAATCAAAAACATTGTCTGCAACATTACACAGTCAAAGAAAAAATGTCTGAGTTGGCCATGAACAATATCGGATTCCTGCTGTTACATTATTTCCCCACAGTCATGGACTGCAGTGTGTCATTTTGGAGTGTCCATTCATTGCTAATGTTGTTGACAGTCAGATTTAGTCTTGAAAAAGATCTGATGGCCTGATCTTTTTTCCCCTCAGTATTTTCAGGCCATTTGAAAGTGTTTCTGGGCTTCTGGCACAACAGAGCATCATTCCACAAACATTACCCTAATAAGAATCCAATGACTCAGGGCAATTTAGACTAATTTTGGAGTTACCGAAAACTATTGTGCAGGCGTGCGGCTTGCCATTACTAGAGCCATGTTCTGACAGCCTCTATGGACACCTCCTCCACCATCCTTACCAAGGCTACACTCAGAAAAAAGGGTTCCAAAAGGGTTCTTCGGCTGTCCCCATAGGCACACACTTTTTGGTTCCAGATAGAACCATTTTTGGTCCCAGGTAGAACCCTTTTGGGTTCCATATAGAACCCTCTGTGGAAAGGGTTTTACATGGAATTCAAAAAACAGGTTTTACCTGGAACCGAAAAGGGTTCTTCAAATGGGTTCTCCTATGGGACAGTCGAAGACCCCTTTTAGGTTTTAGATAGCACCTTTTTTTTTAGAAGCGTGTACAACACATACCTGAACCATACTATTTGTATTTATTATGGATCCCCATTAGCTACTCTTCCTGGTGTCCAAACACATTAAGACACATTACATATTAAACCAAATATATAACAGTACATCATATAACATTTTTACACCACTACATATCTACAATACAAAATGTATAATACCACCATACAGCAATATTACAATGTACGTGTGTGTAGAGTGTGTGTGCTAGCGCTTGTGTGCGTAGACATGTGCCTTGACCTTTCTGCGTGTCTCTTCACAGTCCCCGCTGTTCCATAAGGTGTATTTTTACCTGTTTCATAAATCTGATTCTACTGCTTGTATCAGTTACCTGATGTGGAATAGAGTTCCATGTAGTCTTGGCTCTATGAAGTACTTTAAACCTCCCATAGTCTGTTCTGGAGCTGTGGACTGTGAAGAGACCTCTGGTGGCATGTCTTGTGGGGTATGCATGGGTGACCAAGCTTTGTGCTAGTAGTTTAAGCAGACAGCTCGGTACACTCAGCTGGTCAACACTTCTTACAAAAACAAGTAGTGAGGAAGTCAATCTCTCCTCTACTTTGAGCCATGACAGATTGACATGCATATTATTCATGTTAGCTCTACGTGTGCATTCCCTGTTCTAAGCCAGTTTTCATTTTCCCAAGTCCCTCTTTGTGGCACCTGACCACACGACTGAACAGTAGTCCAGGTGCAACAAAACTATGGCCTGTAGGACCTGCCTTGTTGATCGTGTTGTTAAGAAGGCAGAGCAGCGCTATAATATGGACAGACTTCTCCCCATCTTAGCAACTGTTGTATCAATATTTTTTAACTATGACAGTTTACAATCCAGGGTTACTCTAAGCAGTTTAGTCACCTCAACTTGCTCAATTTCCACATTATTCAATACAATATTTAGTTGATGTTTAGGGCTTAGTGAATGATTTTTCGCAAATACAATGCTGTTAGTTTTTTAAATATTTAGGACTACTTATTCCTTTCCACCCACTCTGAAACTAACTGCAGCTCTTTGTTGAGTGTTGCAGTCATTTCAGTCTCTGCAGTAGCTGACGTGTATAGTGTTGAGTCATCCGCATACATAGACACACTGGCTTCACTCAAAGCCAGTGGCATGTCATTTGTAAAGATTGAAAAAACTACAGAGCCTTAACGATACCTACATGTACATACTACCTCAATATGCCTGACTAACAGGTGTCTGTATATAGCCTTGCTACTCTTATTTTCAAATGTCTTTTTACTGTTGTTTTATTTCTTTACTTACCTACACACACACACACACACACACACACACACACACATACACATACTTTTTTTTCTTAATTTTTTTCGCACCATTGGTTAGAGCCTGTAAGTAAGCATTTCACTGTAATGTCTACTACACCTGTTGTATTCGGCGCACGTGACAAATAAACTTTGATTTGATTTGACAGATGATTGGCTGAGAGAAATTGATGATAAAAAGTGTTGAGAAGCCTTTTTGTCCTAGACTTGGGACCGCTTGCCATGCAGTAGTAGAGAGAACAGTCTATGACTGGGGTGGCTGGGGTCTTTGACCATTTTTAGGGCCTTCCTCTGACACTGCCTGGTGTAGAGGTCCTGGATGACAGGCAGCTTTGCCCCAGTTATGTACTGGGCCGTACGTACTACCCTCTGAAGTGCCTTGTGGTCAGAGGCCGAGCAATTGCGTACCAGGCAGTGATGCAACTGGTCAGGATGCACTCAATGTTGCAGCTCTAAAACCTTTTGCTATCTTAGGACCCATGCCAAATCTTTTTAGTTTCCTGAGGGGGAACAGGCTTTGTCGTGCCCTCTTCACGACTGTCTTGGTGTGTTTGGACCATTCTAGTTTGTTGTTGATGTGAACACCAAGGAATTTGAAGCTCTCAAAATGCTCCACTACAGCCCCGTCAATGAGAATGGGGACGTGGTTGGTGCTCCTTTTCCTGTAGTCCACAATCATATCCTTAGTCTTGGTTACATTGAGGGATAGGTTGTTATTCTGGCACCACCCAGCCAGGTCTCTGACCTCCTCCCTATAGGCTGTCTCGTCGTTGTCGGTGATCAGGCCTACTACTGTTGTGTCGTCTGCAAACTTAATAATGGTGTTGGAGTCGTGCCTGGCCATGCAGTCGTGGGTGAACAAGGAGTACAGGAGGGGACTGAGCATGCACCCCTGGGGAGTCCCAGTGTTGAGGATCAGCGTGGCAGATGTGTTGCTACCTACCCTCACCACCTGGGGGTGGCTTATCAGAAAGTTCAGGATCCAGTTGCAGAGAGGGGCAGGTTGCCTTTGTGTTCTTGGGCACAGGGACTATGGCACAGCCTTGTGTATGTTGACCTGTTTAAAGATCTTACTCACGTCGGCTACGGAGAGCGTGGTCACACAGTTGTCCGGAACAGCTGATGTGTGTTGCTTGTCTCGAAGCGAGCATAGAAGTGATTTAGCTCGTCTGGTAGGCTTGTGTCACTGGGCAGCTTGCGGCTGTGCTTCCCTTTGTAGTCTGTAATAGTTTGCAAGCCCTGCCACATTCGACTAGCATCGGAGCCGGTGTAGTATGATTCAATCTTAGCCCTGTAGTGACGCTTTGCCTGTTTGATGGTTCGTCGCAGGGCATAGCGGGATTTCTTGTAAGCTTCCGGGTTAGAGTCCCGCAACTTGAAAGCGGCAGCTCTACCCTTTAGCTCAGTGCGAATGTTGCCTGTAATCCATGGCTTCTGGTTGGGGTATGTACGTACAGTCACTGTGGGGACGACGTCCTCAATGCACTTATTGATAAATCCAGTGACTGATGTGGTGTATTCCTCAATGTCATCAGAAGAATCCCGGAACATGTTCTAGTCTGTGATAGCAAAGCAGTCCTGTAATTTAGCATCTGCTTCATCTGACCATTTTTTATAGACCGAGTCACTGCTTTAATTTTTGCTTGTAAGCAGGAATCAGGAGGATAGAGTTTTTTAACCTTTATTTAAGAACAACCTTTAGTTAAGAACAAATTCTTATTTTCAATGACGGCCTAGGAACAGTGGGTTAACTGCCTGTTCAGGGGCAGAATGACAGTTTTGAACTTGCAACCTTGCGGTTACTAGTCCAAAGCTCTAACCACGAGGCAACCCTGCCGCCCCGAGTTGTGGTCGGATTTACCAAATGGAGGGCGAGGGGGAGTCATTTGTGTAAGTGCTGTGCTTGTTGAATGTCATTCCCTATAATCGTGCTAAAAGTCTGTTGTCAATTTGTTTACTTTAAAATAGCATTGTATCTGGTCACATTCCATTTTTTTAAAGATTACTAAGGGTTAGTAACAGGCTGATTGGTCAGCTATTTGATCCAGTAAAAGGGGCTTTACTATTCTTGGGTAGCGGAATGACATTTGCTTTTCTCTAGGCCTGAAGGCACACACTTTCTCGTAGACTTAAATTGTAGATAGTAGTGGAAATATAGTCCGCTATTATCTTCAGCAATTTTCCATCCAGGTTTTCAGACCCTGGTGGCTTGTCATTGTTGATAGACAACAATAATGTTTTCACCTCTTCCACACTCACTTTACGGAATTCAAAAATACAATGCTTGTTTTTTATAATTTGGTCAGATATAGTTGGATGTGTAGTGTCAGCATTTGTTGCTGGCATGTCATGTCTAAATTTGCTAATCATTAAAATAGTTGGCAATATCCGTGGTTTTTGTGATGAATGTGCCATCTGATTCAATGAATTATGGAGCCGAGTTTGCCTTTTTGCCCAAAATGTACTTTTAAGGTGCTTCAAAGCTTTACTATCATTCTTTATAGAATTTATTTTTGTTTCATAGTGTGATTTTTTTGTTTTTTTTTGTTACATGATTTCTCAATTTGTGGTACGTTTGACAATCAGTTTTGCTGCAACACTTATTGGACATACCTTTTGCCTCATCCCTCTCAAGTATACCATTTTTCAATTCCTCATCAATCCAAGGGGATTTAACCGTTTTTACAGTCATTTTCTTAATGGGTGCATTCGTATTAGTAACAGGAATAAGCAATTTCATAAATGTGTCAAGTGCAGCGTCTAGTTGCTCCTCCTTACACACCACAGACCAGCAAATACTCTTCACATCATCAACATAATAATCACTACAAAAACGTATTGTATGATCTCTTATACAATATATTAGGACCAGCCTTTTGGAAATGTGGTTTTCCTAGATTGGCTACTATATTGTGATCACTACATCTTATTTATTTGGATACTGCTTTAAAGCACATATCACGTTTCAGGTAAGACCCAGATGCAGACAGTGTCGAAGTAAACAAAAGTGGTAACAATTACTAGTACAGGGGCAGGCAAAATGACAGGTCAAGGGCAGGCAGAGGTCAGTAATCCAGATAGGGTGGAAAAGGTCCAAACCGGCAGGTAGCCTCAGGGTCAGAGCAGGCAGGGGTCAGTAATCCAGATAGGGTGGAAAAGGTCCAAACCGGCAGGCAGCCTCAGGGTCAGAGCAGGCAGAGGTCAGTAATCCAGATAGGGTGAAAAAGGTCCAAACCGGCAGGCAGCCTCAGGGTCAGAGCAGGCAGGGGTCAGTAATCCAGATAGGGTGAAAAAGGTCCAAACCGGCAGGCAGCCTCAGGGTCTGAGCAGGCAGGGGTCAGTAATCCAGATAGGGTGAAAAAGGTCCAAACCGGCAGGCAGCCTCAGGGTCAGAGCAGGCAGGGGTCAGTAATCCAGATAGGGTGAAAAAGGTCCAAACCGGCAGGCAGCCTCAGGGTCAGAGCAGGCAGGGGTCAGTAATCCAGATAGGGTGAAAAAGGTCCAAACCGGCAGGCAGCCTCAGGGTCAGAGCAGGCAGGGGTCAGTAATCCAGTGTTGTGTGGCAAGGTACAGAACGGCAGAAAAGGTCAGGGTAGGCAGAATGGTCAAAACCGTGAAGAACTAGAACAGACAGGAGCAAGGGGGAAAATGCTGGTAGGTTTCACGAAACAAAATTAACTGCCAACAGACAAACAGAGAACACAGGTATAAATATACTGGGGATAATGGGGAAGATTGGCGACACTTGGAGGGGGGTGAAGACAAGGTGCAACAGATCAGGGTGTGACAGCACATTTCTGCAGCATTAGTAAAGATGTAATCAGTACGTGTTAATGATTTCATTCCTGTGTTGTTTGTAACTACCCTGGTAGGTTGACTGATAACCTGAGTCAGGTTGCAGGCACTGGTTACAGTTTGAAGTTGTTTCTTGAGTGGGCAGCTTCATTAAAGCCAGTCAATATTTAAATCACCCAGAAAATATACCTCTCTGTTGATATCACATACATTATCAAGCATTTCACACATGTTATCCATATAATGACTGTTAGCACTTGGTGGTCTATAGCAGCTTCCCACCGGAATGGGCTTTAGGTGAGGCAGATGAATCTGTAGCCATATTACTTCAACAGTATTTAATAGATCGTCTCTAAGCTTTGCTGGAATGTGGTTCTGAATATAGACAGCAACGCCACCCCCATCTGTCTTTTCGGTAGATGTTATAACCATGATTTGCTACCGCTGTATCATCAAAGGTATTATCTAAGTGAGTTTCAAAGATAGTCCAAATATGAATGCCAACTGTTATAAGCAAGTTATTGACTTCATGAACCTTGTTTTTAGGCTACATATGTTAATATGGGCTATTTTTGGCACTTTTCTGGGTTACTTGATTGTTTTTAATTATTTCCTGGGAATCTTATCAGAAGTAGACTTGCTCATGTTATTTATATAGGAGCTGATAGTGCACGGTGAGCTGCACACAGTGGACTTCCTACTTGGGCACACCGCCTAAGTGCTAACAGTGTATCTCTGGGTCATAGGCACATGATTACTGCATACAATAGCTGTACGATCAGCAGAGGTATTCAGGGCAGTTAGGGGGACATACATTCAATTACTTACATTGTGTCTACCAATGCCCCTGGGATAATGTACATTTCCTGCAGCATTATTACAACTCAGCATCAGAATGGTAGGAATGAACTGAGCTGGTCTTTGGTCATCGATAAGTCATTGTCTCAACGCGAGTCCAGGACCCGAGATGATTTGGATGGACTCCGTCATTCCTGTAGAGTATCTTCTGTTTCCAGAAGGTGTCAAAGTCATCTAAATGAGTGATTCCAACAGAGCTACAGTAATCTTTTAGCCAGATGTGTAATGCCAGTAGCCTACTAAATCTTTCACACCCGCGACCCAATGATGGTACCTGACCTAAAATGATTGGCTGTTTTTTGGAATCTTTCAATGCTAGAATCATCTTTTTAACATACATTTTCAGCATTTCCGAGCTCGCTCCCAACAGTAGATCTGGTGTAGACCTAATTTAACACATTTTCTAAAAACAACCACAGCTCCCAACTCATTAAACATGAACAGGCATGATTCCTGCTCGATTATCCAGGCAGCTAGTTTTCATGTTGGTTTTGGTGTTGTTGACATAGGTTTACGTGGGCAGGAGGAAAGTAGGCCCCTCTGATAATGTTAGATCTGCGATAAAGCATTATTTGCATATCAACACTGTCTGCACCACACTCACAGCACAGGAATGTCTACACTCTGGGCTGTCTGGTGAGTCAAACCATACGCAAGGTGTGTCAGGTTCAACAGAGGTGTTGTCCCTTCATGTGAGATGTGTTAATCCTGTTAATACTATCTAAATAGTGGTGAAAGAATGGGGTGTTGATAAATGGCAAAGCAAGAATTGATGAGGACAGACTCCCTATGGAATATGGTTTATTTGTTTTCCTCTGTTCTCCTTGAAATGAAACGTTTGGACACATTCAGGAGTTTTTCTTTATTTTTACTATTTTCTACATTGTAGAATAATAGTGAAAACATCAAAACTATGAAATAACACATACGGAATCATTTAGTAAAGAATTAAATAAATCAAAATATATTTTAGACTTTTAGATTCTTCAAAGCAGCCACTCTTTGCCTTGATTACAGCTTTGCACACTCTTGGCACTCTCTCAACCAGCTTCATGAGGAATGCTTTTCCAACAGTCTTGAAGAAGTTCCACATATGCTGAGCACTTGTTGGCTGCTTTTCCTTCACCCCCAAATTAGACCCAACACCATCTCAATTGAGGTGAAGTCGGGTGATTGTGGAGGATTGTGGAGATTGTAATTTTTGTACTATGACGTGAAGGGAGTCTGGAATATTTGGTTTGTCCGACAATTTATAGTCTGGTTTTTGATAATCCTTGGTTGGGGTCTGAGCAGATTATTTGCAAACGTAATAAGTCATGGTTCTGAAGAGCCCTACTGTTCACTTTCAATCTTCACTCCTCTCTCTCCTCTCCCTCTCTCCCCTTATACCTGGTGGTTGACTTGGACTGAAATAGTTGCCGGTGTTCATGTTGGGTCCTTAAATACTGTTTATATTTAGGTGCAGGAGCTCCACAATAATTTTGTGCTAATATTCAATAAGAGAAACAGGAGCTCAAGCATTAGAACATACTCAGCTCTGGTGAGCTCCTACCCAAGTCAAGCACCGCTAGTAACTCCAGTCAGGAAGGAAGAAGGTGTTGTGAAACACTCTGCCTGCTTCCTTCACGTTGCATCTGTCAACTCCCTCAGAAAAACAGCAACAACAAAAAATGTTTTTTTGAAAAGGACCTTGCTCCAAAAATGTGTTTGTCTGTCTTTCTGTTGGTCTTTCTCTCTCTCTCTCTTTTCCCTCCCTGTCAAGGTGTTTACATAATGACATAATGACATATTGTTACTGAGGCCAAGTCTTATTTCCCTCTGCTCGGGGTAAATAAAAGGATAGCCCTTATATTAAAACATACATTTAATTAAACCAATTCAAAGTTGTTTATGGTCCTGGGCTTGGGTTATGCCCCCTTTGGACATGCAATTGAACAATGTAGATCTTGTTTGGCTGTTGAAGCGGTCTGGCTGTTTGGAGGGTCCTGTTAACCAAGACTTTTAAAGAGCTGTGTTTTGGATCTCTGTCATTTGCCGTGCACTCGTACCTAATCCTTGGGCTCCTGGAAGCCCGAGGGGGACATTATCACATTTAGCAGAAAAACACACACTCTGTTTAATATTTTGTCAACCATACTCACCTCATAAACAGGGTTGCATTTTTTCAAGGAGCTTTACTTCTCACATATTCAACCCAAATGTGTTGATCACATGCATGGTCACATAGCTGTCTGTAGCTGGCCATGTAGAGGTGAAGTTGATGGTTTTTAATGTAGGCCCATTTATAAACCTGAAATTGAATCTAAGACAACAGTGCCAAATATTGTGTCATTTTGATGAGCTAGTTTGTGTTCTATAAAATGTTATTTTCAAGTTTAGAATTTGTATTAGTCGTATATACGGGATACGCATTGTATACATCGTCCAACCAAATCAAATCAAATCAAATCTATTTATATAGCCCTTCGTACATCAGCTGATATCTCAAAGTGCTGTACAGAAACCCAGCCTAAAGCCCCAAACAGCAAGCAATGCAGGTGTAGAAGCACGGTGGTTAGGAAAAACTCCCTAGAAAGGCCAAAACCTAGGAAGAAACCTAGAGAGGAACCAGGCTATGTGGGGTGGCCAGTCCTCTTCTGGCTGTGCCGGGTAGAGATTATAACAGAACATGGCCAAGATGTTCAAATGTTCATAAATTACCAGCATGGTCGAATAATAATAAGGCAGAACAGTTGAAACTGGAGCAGCAGCACGGCCAGGTGGACTGGGGACAGCAAGGAGTCATCATGTCAGGTAGTCCTGGGGCATGGTACTAGGGCTCAGGTCCTCCGAGAGAGAGAAAGAAAGAGAATTAGAGAGAGCATATGTGGGGTGGCCAGTCCTCTTCCGGCTGTGCTGGGTGGAGATTATAACAGAACATGGCCAAGATGTTCAAATGTTCATAAATGACCAGCATGGTCGAATAATAATAAGGTAGAACAGTTGAAACTGGAGCAGCAGCACGGCCAGGTGGACTGGGGACAGCAAGGAGTCATCATGTCAGGTAGTCCTGGGGCATGGTCCTAGGGCTCAGGTCCTCCGAGAGAGAGAAGGAGAGAATTAGAGAACGCACACTTAGATTCACACAGGACACCGAATTGGACAGGAGAAGTACTCCAGATATAACAAACAGATATAACAAACTGACCCCAGCCCCCCGACACATAAACTACTGCAGCATAAATACTGGAGGCCAAATGCTTACTTGCAGGTTCCTTCTCGACAATGCAACAACAATAAGAAATAAGCAAAGATAAGAATAGAAACATAAAGGCACAGTAGAATAGAATAAACATTTAAGCATAAGTATATAGTCCAATAGGCACAATTTATGGTTCAATATTTACATGTGTATTGGAGAAGGGGGGATGGGGGGGGGAGCGTATAACCTCAGCAGTATAATAAGAGTCTGGTAGCAGCAGTTATGATGTGTGTGTGTGTGTGTGTGTGTGTGTGTGTGTGTGTGTGTGTGTGTGTGTGTGTGTGTGTGTGTGTGTGTGTGTGTGTGTGTGTGTGTGTGTGTGTGTGTGTGTGTGTGTGTGTGTGTGTGTGTGTGTGTGTGTGTGTGTGTGTGTGTGTGTGTGTGTGTGTGTGTGTGTGTGTGTGTGTGTGTGTGTGGTGGTAAGTCCAGTTCAAGTGTTCATCAGTCTGATGGCTTGTAGATATAAACTATCTCTGAGCCTGTTGGTACCAGACCTCATACTCCAATCCCGTCTGCCCGACGGTAAAGGAGAGAATAGGTTGTGGCTGGGGTGTGTTGGGTCCTTGATGGTGATGCCTTGCGGTTGTGGACAGAGAAATTCCTGTACCAGGCCGTGATGCAACCGGTGAGGACACTGTCGATGGTGCAGCGGTAGTATTTGGCGAGAACCCAGGGTAGCATGCCGACTGTATTCAGCTGTTTTAGGAAGTAGATGCTGTTGGTCATTTTTTTTCATTTATTCACAAATTAAAATAATCTGAAAGAAGTAAATTGAGATGAAAAATGATTCATGTGTCCTTGTTGTTGATGTTTTCAGTTTCCTGAAGGTGAATAAAACAATCAAAATTATTCTCTGGCCCAGCTGTCACTGTTAATGAATGACAAAAATCCAACTGCATCAATTACAACACAGTGTGAAAACTGGGAACTTCACCATTTAGCCTCTCGACAACTAAACTTTTTATGGACTGAATATGAATGACGAGCTAGAATGATGCATGATGGGCAGCTCCTGTCTAGAACACATGCATCATTCCAGCCCTGTTATCCCTTTTCCGTTTCAGAGAATGCTTTCAAAGACCACTGTTCAAAAGGTTTGTCTCAAGTTAATGGGCTTCTATTCACACTCGAGACTGAACATAACAAACAGAAAGCACTTATCACAAACAATATCCTTCATTACATCCAAGAGAGAATGGTTTAATAACAGCAAATTACCCCCACACCTGCCATTAAGTTTTAGATTACAGTAATGTTATTATTATAGGAGTGGCTTAGAACATCTTTGTTTGATAAACAACATACTAACAACTTTCTACTTGCATCAGACAGAAGTAGTTTAAAAGTTATACATCATAACTATTCAAATCTGGTCCTTGAGGTAATGATTTTAATTTCATTCTCACCCTTTAATCAGACACTGCTTCACCTGGGACACCAGCTGAGTGGAGTCTCTGACCAATCAGTGAATACCTTAAATGGTAAATGAGGAGGTGTGAGGGTAGTTCTCTGCATCATGCGCAGCGTTGTTTAGTTTTGAATATCAAACGATTTCGTCTGCAACCATCGTGAACCCAGAGGTCGTTTTGTCTGGGAGGATTTCTTCTGGTTAACCACTATCTTACATCAGGTTTGTTGTTGCAGGCCAGGGCCCAGATCAGGCCTGAAATAAGTGGTTCATGTGAAATGTGTGCGGCGAGCTGGTTTGGTTGGCTCCAGTCAGATGGCATTAGCTGAAACAGCCCCACTAGCCCAGCTCTGGGTTATTTTTACTGTCTCCTATAAATGCCCCATTCAGGTCAGTATCCCCCAACCATCCTGGCAACCCCAGCCAGAATACCTTCACTTCTGTGTACACAGGAGGACCACAGTCAGGCCTGCCAGCTGTTTACACACACACACACACACACACACACAGTCACACACACACAAATACAGACACATGCACATAGAGTACACACACACACACACGCACACACAGAAATCTGTATACAGTAATTCTTCACTCACTTCGAAGAATATAAACACACACATAGCATATGATTTGGAACAGGACTGTCTGTGTGTTGGCAGAATAGAGGAACGGAATGTGTTAGCATGGTGCCCACACGTAACGCTGTCGCCCAGGCTGGCATTCCTCTCAGCCGGGAAGGGTACCCAGTGAACAGCAGGAAAGGAATGCAGACAAATAGCTGTCTTTATTAAACAATACTGGTGCAATGAATAGTCTCTCTGCCTCAGACTGCTCTTTATACAACTCCCTCCAACACTCCTCCTCCTTGTCTGAACTGTGGCTGATCTGGGAGTTAAAGGCAGCACGATCAGTGGCACGATCTGACGAGACAATGCTCATCACACTCCTTTATAGGATAATGAATCATAGTGATGAAACAGCTCTCTCTCAGGTAATGCATTTCTCCTACGCAGAGCGCCGTCACCAAGACTGACACAGAGTACACAAGCAAAACCGATATCCAGATGTTTCAGGGATCAGACAAAACAACATTCTTCGTGCGCTGCAAAAATGGGTTTTGGGAATCGTGTTAGTTTTGTGGAAGACACGGGACTCAACTAGATATAACTGTAATTTAGACACGTTGTCTTCCTTCCCCCAGAAACTTCCAGATAAAGGTTTTGATTGAAAAGAGCATTGAGTGTCAGCCACTCTATTAGCAGTCCAGGGCCTCAGCTTGGGCTCTGTTCTTTTTCTTAATGAATGAATGAAGCAGTGGCTGAGTTGGACTGTATTTTAAGGGCTGTGTGCTTGTGGTCTGTGTGGTCTGTCTCATTCACAGGAACCATGAGGGGATATTTTGGGCTGCAGGCTGAGCTGAGTCAGGCCCACACAGAATCGCTGACAGACACAGGCGAGAGAGAGGGGGATGTTTTCCTATGGGAGGAAGCCATTCCTGTATATTGAGGGGAAAGAGAGAGAGAGAGAGAGAGAGAGAGAGAAGAGAGAGAGAGAGAGAGAAAGAGAGAGAGAGAGAGAGAGAGGGGGAGAGAGAGAGAGAGAGGAAGAGGGGAAGAGAGAGAGAAAAAAGCATTAGAGAGAAAGCATTAGAGAGAGAGAGCAAGAGTCAGAGTTAAATGGAGTAAGAATGTTCTTGAAGTTGTGCTGTTTCTCACTCTTTCGCCCAGTAATTGTACTGTGAGTGACTTGTAATTCTTTAATTCAATTTGCCGTCTTTCTCACCCTGGACCAGGGTTTTGATATAGGAGGTTGAATATAAAGCTTTCACAGTTGGGTCTGTGCCTCTTTAATGACACCCTAAGTCTGACCCCTTGACCCCTAGGTATGAGCATTCTTCAAGATAGATCCCACTCAAGGTCTCGCATGGATGATGGTATAAACGAAACAATAACCACATGCATATGACCTTTTCCTTTCTTGTATATTTATACAGATAACTTGCAGTAATCATATAGTTGCTATATTATTTTCCTCTTACTCCTCTCTATTTGTTTTATTAATAGTAAGTATATCAGTGATGATGATAATAGTGAAATTTGTCCAACCTTCCCATTTCTATTTCAGTTGGCTCACTGATTGGAGTGATTTGCGTGTTCCGTGTAACGGGGATACAGCTTTCAGGGTATAATTCCTCCATTAATATTTAATTGCCATCAAAGTGTGTTTTCAAAGTATAGGGTGACGTTTCAGCCTCCCAGCCTGGTCACGATAGAGCCAATTCCGGACCAAGACGCGGAACACAGTGTGGTTCCAGAGAGCTGTATTTATTGTCATCTTATACCTCCCTCCTTGCGGGCTAGCACCTGTAGCGTCTCTCCAGCAACAGTAAATCACGTGACCATTTCCTCGCAAGGAAATCCTAATCCGCGGGCAGATCCGCCAGGCGCGGGCTGCTGCACCAACTCAAGACATGTTGAAACCCGAGGCTACGGCATTAAGAATCAAAAACGCTGGAAAGTGGTCCCCATGCGCGGCTTGTTTTGTCATCAATGCTCCATTAGTGTCACTTTATTCTGTGCTGCCCCTCCTTCTCCCCTCATTGTGTTTGAGTCGATATCGGGAAAGCCTGCTCGTTTCTGCCCAAATGGTTATAATACACCTTCTTCACACCTAAAGAGCTGACAAAGGTTATTAGGCTGACCCACGCTGCAGTAGAAGGGGCCAAACAGATAAATCAGATCTGGACCAGCTATGTAATGTTGAGCCCTAAGCCCAGGGAATAGGATGGGGGGGTTTCAGATGGGGCAGGAAGTTAGGGAGCAGCATCTTGATATGAATTTATCCCTAATAAATTATAAAACAAAATCTCTTTAAAATAAACATTCCAGCATTTTCCTCTTGTTGGTCCTTTCTTTCCATCAGTTTCCCTCCATTATATCCTCAATGTGGTGTTCCATAGAGTGCAATCCTACATGTTGGACAAGCCAATTGTTTGTAGGTCTCTCCTGCAACAACAGGTCAGGACTCACGAGAGATGAAGGTGGAGCCTGAGTGGCCTGCTACATGGTAATGTCCACACAGGCAGGCTGAGACAAAGCTGTTGTTTATGATGTGGCTGGCCCAGGTGGTCCACCCACGACCACAAGCCAACCGAGCCCCTAATCCACAGATCTATAGCCTGACATATACACACACACACACACACACACACACACACACACACACACACACACACACACACACACACACACACACACACACACACACACATTGTCTGTCTTTACATATTGAGGACAGCAGCTAGCTCTACTCACCCAGTAAAAACATCCTCTGCATAAAAGTAAACTGGGAAGTTTTATTCATTTGGTGATGCCACATAGCTAATAAGCCATATCTAATGACACTAATATAATATATTATTGTGTTATTATGGGGTAATGCACAGACTGCATATTTTCTTCCATTGTTTGAGTCCTTGTTTCTTACAGTATACACAACATATATGTACACTACACTAAACACACACACACACACATACGTCAGGGACAGTAACAGAACTCTATAGTGCCCAGCCCTAGTGCATTCCCAGTACTTAAATAAATAAAGCAAATAGCATTAACAATAATTTTAACTATTTGATTGGGGCTCTAATATGATGAAATTAGCATCAGTGTTTTAAGGTTTGGCCATTTAGGTGAAATCCTAAGCCAGAGAGGGAGTAATTTGGAGGTAGGGAAATTGAATTGGACCATCAGCACTTTCTCATTTTCAAACAGTGCCAGCAGCTAACCAGGTTAATTTCTGTTAAACACATTACACAGGTAGCTTCTCCTTTCCTCCATAATGATTTTGTGTCTCGGTTGAGGAATTGATATTTAAGAAAATTATCATACTGGAAGGAGGAAATTAAGACAGAGTGAAACCTAGAAGTGGGTATTTTATTTTCATTTTTGTGAAGGGTGAATGTGTAGATATCAGATTTCTCCTGCTGCATTGGAGAATGGCTGTCTGGACGCATCACTAAGAATACAGTGATACAGGGCCCACAGTAAGTGGTGCAACAGGGACATGGGCAGGAGCAAGTGGGCCATCTGTTTCAAACGGACAAAAGTAATGTGCTGTGCATGCTATTTTCTGTTTATATTTCTAAAAGAGAGGTAGATCTGTTTAGAATTTTCTGTTGCTTCATTGACTTGCTCTAATTCCGAGGTGCTTCTCCTGAGCCCATTTGAATTGTAATTTGCCTTTGTCTTGCTGCTGATAACCCAATGGTCAGTTAGTGTCATCTTTCTTCACAATGAATGCTTTAATCAGCTTCAATAGGCAAACCTGTCCATTGAAGAGTAACTGTGATGATCTATGGTATCATATGAATAGATAAGATTTTCCCTTTGAGCAAGCTAGACTACGTAGTTTATTACAATGAAGTGTCTCGTGTTATCAGGACAGGAGTACTGCACCCCAGTCATTTAGCCAGTGTCTGGGACTGGGTCTTCCTCACCCCAGCTCTGTGGCCTGCGACCTTACTGTCTGTTGCCCAGCCATGGTGGTTTAAGTGGAACCACATGCAGAAACCTGATACTGGGGATACTGGACTAGAGAAGGAGTTAACCTGGCCAGGCAGCTATAGACCTCCAAGATGGATGGTGGTCACAGCCATTGATCCTGACCCTCCCCACACAGACAGACACAGGCACACACACACACACACACATCTACAGTATACATGGACTTATGGACACACATATATACACACACAACTACACACACACCTTATCCATCCTACACCATCTCAGGGGTTTCTGCGGCCATATTGCCTTCCAGAGTGGCCGACCAACGAGGAGCATTTACCGTAGGCCAATTGGCATGCTAACAACACCAAACACACTAATGGGAGAGAGGGAAAGCCACAGCCCACAGATATCCAGTAAACAGCAGACCAGACCACAGTCTAAGAGATGTATGCTTCCTGCTCCATTTGAAGGTACAGGTACCCCTCGCACAAACCAGGGTTGTGACTTTCTCAAGTCTTTATGTATTATTTGCTGTGTGGTCAGCTAGCTGCTGTAACTTAAGTGTCTACAGAGCATATAGGAGAGCATCAGCTACTGTGGAATAACAGTGTCATTACCTTGGCTTCTCTGCAACACCCTTCTACCATGATGCAGTGGGGCAGTAGAGTGAGTTTTGGGGTTGACCAACCTGTCATCTTCTGTTAGGCTATGTGAATATTTCTGCCTGCCTGGAGGTGTGGCCGGAGGCCCCATGTCGGCTCTGAGAGAGATGGATCTGCTGAAGGGGGAGCCGGCGGCAGAAGGCGAAGCTGCCTCTCTAATGTACACTGGGCCATGTGCTTCCAGTTAAGGCAGCAGTTGGTCCTGAAAAGGGGTTAAGTGAAACTACCTGCTCCTCTGTGTCTGGCGATTACTTGCTTTGTTCACTGTGATGCCAGATCATAAAACACTTGTGTCCACTTCTCCCCCTCTCCCCCAGTCCCTCAGGTCATTACTGTTACGCCTCCAAGTGTGACCAACAGGACCTGCTTTCTGTGTCATGCTGTGACAGGGCAAAGATTGTTTTCTCTCACCTCCATCACCAACAACACATACTATAAACAATATTTCAACAAAATCTTATCACATCTTCTAAGACCTTTCCAAAATATTTGACAATGGATGGGCTTTTCCATTCTTTGATGGACACAATATTGATGAAGTTCGAATGAGCTTGTATGAAAATAATAAATGTAGAAAAATGAGGTTTCTTTTGGAAAATGAAATGAGACATGAAAGCAGTCCTGAGCTCTGGTTCTAGTTTCCTGTCTGAATCGTTGTTAATTAATTTCCCAGACGGACCATAATCATTCACTGGCCTGCTGCTGCCTTCACTCAGGCATCCTACAGGACTACTAGTCATAGCCTTGGTTTGCCACTCCGCCACTCCTTCATGCCCTCTCTTATTGTATCTCTCTCTCACTTGCTCTCTCTCTCTCTCTCTCTCTCTCTTACTCAGCTCGCAGGGAAGGGCCAACTCAGATCAAGCCATTTTCACCCCCTATCAGTTTTGAAAGCCAGTCCGCTCTAAATGATTTCCAAAACCAGATGTCATACATTTTTTTCCCCTCCTCCTTATTTCATTTGTAGGATCCGAACATCAAAAGGGCATCGAGATCTTTTGAGATGAGCCCTAATCGCTTGAGCTCCAGTGCAGTCATTAAATGAGGTAGTATGGATGTCTTGCCCTGGTGCCAGCTCAAAAGGCCCTCTCTGCATTTCTGCTCTCTTTAACAGACGCCACTTATGGGGAAACATTGGCGTCTCCCATAGACTGTGATTAAAGTAAATGAACGAAATAAGATACAAGGAAATTGAAATGATTAGTTTTTATAGTAACCACGACGACTGGCAAGGTCCCACTGCCACAGAACAGGAAGGCTGGGCCAATAAACCAACTCCATTCAACTGTGAAGAAGAATGAAAAAAGAGGAGGGTGAGAGCAACATAGCAGAATAAGACAAAAATGACATTGATTATATATCCCAATCCATCCATGTACTTCTCTTGGAAATGTGATAGGCTTTCAAACATGGTTGAGTTTCAGAGGTAAAGTAACAAATCCTCCAAAACAATGTCTGGTTTAGATCATTGACAGACACTGACATTTCTGTCATGCAAGAATGTTATTCACTGCAGAACTGTACTTTAACGTCTCTTATTTCTGTCCAAATGTTTAGAAATGTAGAACCTAGAATGTTTAATAAGGGAGGGAATACAACTGTGGATGAAAAAGAAATGTTCTGAAAATGTTACAGCTCAATGCAATATAATTACAATTGTGAAATAGTGCACTGTGTACAAATATGTACTTTCAACATCCTTGATTATACTCAGGGAACATCTAAGGAGAGGATACAACAATCCATGCATTATTATTCATTTCTAGTTCCTCACACACCCAACCGTTTCTTATACTTATAAAAAACAATAGAGTTACCCATTCTCAAATGACTCAAATTATGTTCAAGCCATTTCATAAATATGAATTTATTGGTCGCGTACACAGTTTAGCAGATGTTATAGCTGGTGCAACAAAATGCTGATGTTACTGGCTCCTAACAATGCAACAATCCAGACATAATGGAACCCATCTCATCCAAAAACTTGACTCAAGTTTGCCAAAAAGCACCTGGAAGCACCTGGATGATCATCAAGACTCTTGGAAGAATGTTCTTTGGCCAGATGAGTCAAAAGTATAACTTTTTGGAAGACATGGGTCCCATTATGCCTGGCGAAAACCAAACACTGCATTCCGCAGTAAGATCCTTATACCAACGGTCAAGCATGGTGGTGGTGGGTTTGCCTTAATAGAATGAACCATGAATTCTGCTCTGTATCAGAGAATTCTACAGGAGAATGTCAGGCCATCGTATGAGTTGAAGCTGAAAAGCAGCAAGAAAATGATCCAAAACCCCAAAAAACAAGTCTATATGAAAATGGCTAAAAAGCAACAAATATGACATTTTGGAATGGCTTAGTCAAAGTCCAGACCTGATCCCAATTGAGATGTTGTGGCAGGACTTGAAACAAACAGTTCATGCTCCAAAACCCACACATTTCGTCAAGTTAAAGCAGTTCTGCATGGTAGAATGGGCCAAAATTCCTCCACAGCGAAGTGAGAGACTGACCAAAAACTATAGGAAGTGTTTGGTTGGAGTCATTGCAGCTAATGGTGGCACAACCAGTTATTTAGTGTAAGGGGGTAATTACTTTTTTTACACAGGCTTCAGGTGTTATATAAACAAAGATATGAAATAAATTAAGCAAGTATGTAATTGTTATGTTATTTGTTCACTCAGGTTTCTTTTATCTAATATTAGGTTTTGGTTGAAGATCTGATAACATTTAGTATCAAAAATATGCAAGTAGTGAAAATCATAATTGGGAAAATACTTTTTCACAGCATTGTATGTCAAGAATCCAGTATATATACTGTAAATAAATATGTGGTGGGTAAACAGGATAACTAAAATACAATGTACAGTTGTAGAAATATTAGAATGATCTTTGTCGAGAATTAAGTATTTAAATATACAGTACAAAACCCCATGGCAAAATGACTAGAATTGCAGGAAATTAGCTTCCGGAATACAAATGTATATACTAAATGACCACAGTATATGGACACCTGATCGTCAACCCATTCATTCCAAAATCATTGGCATTAATATGGAGTTGGTCCCCCCATTGCTGCAATAACAGCCTCCACTCTTCTGGGAAGGCTTTCCACTAGATGTTGGAACATTGCTGCTGGGACTTGCTTCCATTCAGCCACAAAGACATTAGTGAGGTTGGCCACTGATGTTGGGCAATTAGGCCTGGCTCGCAGTTGGCGTTCCAATTCATCCCAAAGGAGTTTGATGGGGTTGAGGTCAAGGATCAGTGCAGGCAAGTCAAATTCTTCGACATCGATCTCGACAAACAATTTCTGTATGGACCTCGCTTTGTGCACTGGGGAATTCTTATGCTGAAACAGGAAAGGGCCTTCGCCAAACTGTTGCCAAAAATTTGGAAGCACAGAATTGTCTAGAATGTAATTGAATGCTGTAGTGTTAAGATTTCCTTTCACTGGAACTAAGGGGCCTAGCCAGAATCATTATAAACAGCCCCAGGCCTTTATTCCTCTTCCACCAAACTTTACAGTTGGTACTATGCATTGAGGCAGGTAGCGTTCTCCTGGCATCCGCCAAACCCATATTTATCTGTCGGTCGTTCACTTCATAGAACGTGTTTCCACTGCTACACAGTCCAATGGCGGCAAGCTTTACACCACTCCAGCCGATGCTTGGCATTGCACATGGTGATCTTAGGCTTGTGTGCGGTTGCGCGGGTCATAGAAACTGATTTCATGAATCTCCCGACAAATAGTTATTGTGTTGATATTGCTTCCAGAGGCAGTTTGGAACTCGGAAGTGAGTGTTGCAACTGAGGACAGACAATTGTTACGCGCTACGTGCTTCAGCACTCAGCAGTCCCATTCTGTGAACTTGTGTGCCTACCACTTCACGGCTGAGCCATTGTTGTTCCTAGATGTTTCCACTTCACAATAACAGCACTTACAGTTGACAAGTGTAGTTCTAGTAGGGCAGAAATTTGACAAACTGACTTGTTGGAAAGGTGGAATCCTATGACGGGGCCACATTGAAAGTCAATGAGCTCTTCAGTGAGGCCATTCTACTGCCAATACTTGTCTATGGAGATTTTATGGCTGTATACTCGATTTTATACACCGGTCAGCAAAGGGTGTGACTGAAATAGCCGAATCAACTTATTTGAACGGGTGTCCACATACTTTTGTATAATATTTTTCATGCTATTTCATGCCATAATTTTGGGACAGGGCACTATTTAAAAGTGAGATGTGCACTCTCTCTCCCATTTCATCATCTCGACTTAATCCTCTTCCTCCCTCTTTCTATCACTCCCTCCCTCCATCCCTTCATCTCTCTCTCTCCATCTCACCAAGCATTGGTGGAAGTGGCTCTGATCAGAGTGGGATGGTCACATAAGGAAGTGATTGGGCTCTAACCTCCAAATCATCACTGTACTCTCCTCCCGCCGGTATCTGACCCACTGAGTGGCGGGTGGTTTCTCCCAGTTTTACCACGTTTCTGGGGTTTGGTTTCCAACCCAGAAGCCACAGCCATGGTTGGGAGGCCTGTATAATCACACACTACTGAAGACAACAACGGCAGCTGCATCCTCTCTCCATACCATCATGTACCAACATCAGCCGCAAGCAAAATCCCCAACTTTAGATAATACAGGGTATTGAAAACAGTATTTCTGGATCCGTCCTCCACTTGCTATATCATCTGCAGGCTCACAGGAGCACATTTTGTAGAGTGGCGTTTTAATGACGATCAAAATGTATGTTATTAATGGGATTCATATCAAGGTAGGAAATGAAACACAGCAGCTAACGTCTTTAGGCATTGAACACTAATGACTTCAGTAACCCAGCCCAGGCAGTGAGCTGAGCACTGAACAGCCCACAGTGGTGAAAATACCCATAAACAGACAGACAGACAGACAGACAGACAGACAGACAGACAGACAGACACAGACACAGACAGACAGGAGAGAGAGAACACGAGAAAGGAATGGAGGGGGGGGAGGTTTTCTGGCATGATTAATCTTATTTGAATTAAAACGGTCCACTCAATTTACCCCCCCACCAGCATCACCCCTCATTGCCTCTGCACTGTTTGATCCCAGCCCTGTGTCCACCCACCCTCCCTGTGCCTCCCCTGCCTCCAGCCCCCGCTATGTTTGCCCTCTGGCAAAGGAAGAAAGGCTGTTTTAACAGAACCCAGCTTGGGCCGGGCCAAACGGGCCTTGTGCCATCCGTACATTTCCACATTCTCTCATCGGCAGCACTGCGTTTCCTCTCCAGAAGCCATCCATCACCCGCCACAGGCCCGCCGAGCGCCTGCCCCGCTCTGCCTCGCAAAACAACAACAAAGACCTGGGCTAAATAAGAATAAATAAGATGGTAGTAGGAGGAGGAAACGTAGGATGAAAGGTAGGAAGAGAGAGAGGAGGAGGAACCGGCATTAACTGACACTGGGCATACATCATTCCGGACACACAGTATAAAGCTGCCCTCTGAAAAGGAAATCATAGGGACGGGGGTTCCTTTGTGGACTGCAATAGTTTCTGCTGTGGGCAGGGTGGTGGGTTGGGGTGATGGCTGGCTGCCAGGTTGGCAGACCCCAGTCTTCCCAGTAGGGCACAAGTTGTCACAGCCATCGCTGGCCAAGCTCAAACCATCATGACCAGGGGAGGAAGTGACATCATGCGCAATGGCTTGGCAAGCAGTAGTGATGGTCTTATAATGGGGATTGTGGAGCAGAGGATGAGAGAGCCAATAACCAGTTAATCACAAGGGGAAAAAAGCCATGGAGGTGCAATAAAATGAAGAGACAGAAGGGAAGATTGCTCTTTACTGTCGAGGCATGTTCCAGAACAATATTCTAATTTGTATCATTTTCTCCACATCCCAAGTCCTCAACCCCCAACAGGATAAATAGTATGGTATTCTATGGTTTGTTTCTCCAGATAAGGCCACAGACCAGACCGATTCAGTCCAGACAACCATCGCTGGTGAAGGATTTGGAGATTTAGAGGGTCACTGTGGCTTAAAAAGAGGGTTGCAAAGGGAATTTTTTCGGAAATGCTCCATGGGAAGTTAAGCCAGGAATTTTGCTTAAATTCATCAAAAAAAGTTAGCTTATAACAGTCAATCTTTTTTGTGGGATGCACAAGGCAAATCTATGTCTTGTGGCATTTTCTGGTTAAACTATCCCCAATTCAATGCAATTGCAATCCTCTGCATGCACAGTGCATTCTTCCATCACATGTACAGGTGATTCTTAAGATCTTGCACACTAATGAGATGCTATTGAGCCCACACTACTACACTGTCTGAGCCAAGGACTGCATACTTTCTCGTAGGTTTTGATTACAGTCCTGGATGGGGTGAATATATTTTATATTTTAAATATTCGGAGGACAGATTAAACTAAAGTTGAGTTGTTTGGAAGGAACACAACACTGTGTGGAGAAAAAAAAGGCACAGCACACAAACATCAAAACCTAATCCAAACTGTAAAGTATGGTGGAGGGAGCATCATGGTTTGAAGCTGATTTACTGCCTCACGGCCTGGACAGCTTGCTATCGTCAATGGAAAAATGAATTCCCAAGTTTATCAAGACATTTTGCAGGAGAATGTAAGGCTATCTGTTCGCCAATTGAAGCTCAACAGAAGTTGGGTGATGCAACAGGACAACAACCCAAAACACAGAAGTAAAAATCAACAGAGAGGCTTCAGAAGAAAATATGCCTTCTAGATTGGCCCAGTCAGAGTCCTGACCTCAACCCCATTGAGATGCTGTGGCATAGCCTCAAGAGAGCGGTTCACACCAGACATCAATCATTTTTATGAACTGAAACAGTTTTGTAAAGAGGAATGGTCCAAAATTCCTCTTGACCGTTGTGCAGGTCTGATCCGCAACTACAGAAAACGTTTGGTTGAGTTTATTGCTGCCAAAGGAGGGTCAACCAGTTATTCAATCCAAGGGTTCCCATACTTTTTCCACTCTGCACTGTGAATGTTTACATGTTGTGTTCAATAAAGACATGAAAACATATTGTTTGTGTTAATAGTTTAAGCAGACTCTCTATTGTTGTGACTGATTTGATGACCAATTTATGCAGTCCAGGTAATTCCAAAGGGTTCGCATACTTTTCTTGCCACTGTAACTACATAATCTGCACCCCTCAACTACTATTCTACAAGAACACAGACACAAGGGACAACAGACACCGGCCTCTACATTGCAGATGAGCTGAAGGCAGTCATCTATGACCTTGGACCACTGAAGGTATTTGCACTGTTGACAGACAATGCTGTGAACATGAAGGCTACTTGGTCTAAAGTGGAGGAGTCCTACTCTCACATCACATCCATTGTCTGTGCTGCTCATGCATAGAATATGCTCCTCAAGAACATCATGGCACTGAAAACACTGGATACAATCTACGAGAGAGCCAAGGAAATGGTTAGGTATGTGAAGGGTCATCAAGTTATAGCAGCAATCTACCTCACCAAGCAAAGTGAAAAGAATAAGAGCACCACATTGAAGCTGCCCAGCAACACCCATCTGGTGGTGTTGTCAGCATGTTTGACAGTCTCCTGGAGGGGAAGGAGTCTCTCCGAGAAATGGCCATATCACAGTCTGCCAATATGGACAGCACCATCAAGAGGATCCTCCTGGATGATGTATTTTGGGAGAGAGCGGTAAGCAGAGAGTGAAACCTATAGTAGTAGCCATTGCACGGATTGAGGGAGACAATGCCATCATATCTGATGTTCAGACTGCTTGCAAATGTAAGAGAAGAAATCCGTACTGCCCTGCACACTGAAATACATTCTGAAATACATCAAAAAGTATGAAGACTTCCGCCTTGAAGCCCATATACGCCTCAGCGTACGTTGGACCCCAAGTATGCTGGCAAGAGCATCCTGTCTGGTGCAGAGATCAACAACGCCTCTGGTGTCATCGCTACCGTGTCTCACCACCTTGGCCTGGACGAAGCAAACAGAGGCAGGCAAATGACAGGTCAAGCAGGCAGGGGTCGATAATCCAGAGTAGCTGCAAAAGTACAGGGCGGCAGGCAGGCTCAGGGGCAGACAGAGTGGTCAGGCAGGCTCAGGGGCAGACAGAGTGGTCAGGCAGGCTCAGCATCAGGACAGATAAGGGTCAAAACCAGGAGGATGAGAAAAGAGACTGGGGGAAAACCAGGAGCTGAGAAAATGCTGGTTGACTTGAACAAACAAGACGAACTGGCACAGACAGACAGAAAACACAGGTATAAATACCCAGTGGATGAGTGGGGAAGATGGGAGACACCTGGAGGGGGGTGGAGACAAGCACAAGGACAGGTGAAACAAATCAGGATGGGACACTTCCAAGCAATGGCTTTGGGATGGAGATGCAATATGGCAGTCGTGTCAACATATCTCATCAGCCACCTGGTGGAAGGGACTTGGATCTGAGGCTCTTTCCCCTGTTGCCTCCATCATCCTCCAAATCCCATCAACATCAGCCACCTCAGAGCGCAACTGGTCCTTGTTTGGGAACACGCAACAAAGCACGCAACAGGCTGACCAACACAAGGGTTGAAAAACTGGTGGCCACCCGGGCAAATTTGAGGCTTTTTGAGCCTGACAACGAGCCATCCTCAACAAGGTTGGAAAGTGACCGTGAAGATGAGGCCTCAGAGTCTGATGTTCAAGAGGAGGACATTGAGGAGGTCCAGGGAGAAGACATGGAAGCCTGAGAGGAAGACAACCAAAGCTTTAGTTTCTAGACTATCATGTTGAAAATGTTTTTTGGAGATGCGATGGGATCATTGGGGACCATTTAATATTTCCTATATTTTGTTGTTCAGTGAAATGATCCCATGTGAAGAGTCCTCATTTAATTAAAGTTAAAATTGTAACTAAATGGTTTTTTACATTTTTATTGGAAGGCTTTAATAATTTGCAATTTTGTCTACTTATGATGATGGACAAGTTTTTTTCTGTCTCCATATGATATGGTAAATATATCCAATGCAAAAAGCATCTACATTTAAATGGTATTAAATATAATTTGCATATATTTCCGTTAATTCCCATATATTCCCGTTAATTCCCATATATTCCTGTTACTCCCATGGAAAGTTTCCACCTCTGAATATTCCATAAAATTTGCAACCCTACTTATAACCTCACACTAAGTGCCAGTTTACATATTGCTTGTGGTCAAAGTTTAACAAATATAAAAAAGAAAGGTGGACAAAAAGGCCTGCTTTAGGCCCTATTTTCAAAATACTAAAGATCTTTACAGACACACAGTAAATTATACTCCTGAATGTGTGTTTATAAACAGGGCTCAATAATATTGTGAATTTAAATCTGAATCAGATAGATTCTTCCTCTGTCAGTTCAGCTTCCTCTGCAATATGATCTGGACCTCCATCAGCTAGAGGAGATAAGCGCCCCTCTCTCTCTCTCTTGCTCTCTCTCTCTCTCTCTCTTTCTCTGTTTCTCTCTGTCTCTAGCTCACTTACCCTCCCTGTAACTTCATCACAAGAGCTGGACTGGGCTCACGAGGGGCTGTGAGTCTGAAAACACCACTACCCATTACTCACTCCCAGTCTGGTCTGGGGAGAGTCTAGCCGGACCGCTAGTTACAGCAGGGAACATGCACCTCCATAGTATAGACTACCCCCATGCCAAACACAAGCCTCTCCCTCCGAGGCATTAGGCTTTAATGGACTCTGCTAAACACATTCTCTCCCTATTGGGGGGATATCTGGTTTCTACACCCTGTTTACAGAGTTTCTCTCTATTTCTCTCTCTTTCTGTCTCTCTTTCTCCCTCTCTCTCTGAGACACACACACACACACATTCACACATTTACATTCTTTGCTGGAACTTTCCCCTCATGTATCAGGATTAAGAATAAATCCACACAGAATACTTGACATGGAACTCTGTGAGTTCTCCCTAAAGGACTGGATTATAACACACTGTAGAGGAAACACCTCATACGTTTACATACTGAACCCACAACCTCTACATCGTTGGAGTGTTTAGAGGGCAATAGGTGAAACAGTCCAACAGCCCAGGTCAGTTACTCTGGGATTCACTACATGACCAAAAGTATGTGGACATCTGCTTGTCGATCATCTCATTCCAAAATCATAGGCATTAATATGGAGTTGATCGCCCCTTTGCTGCTCCCAATGGTGCAGCCTCATTCTTCTGGAAAGGCTTCCCACTAGATGTTGGAACAGTGCTGCAGGGATTTGCTTCCATTCAGCCACAAGAGCATTACTGAGGACGGGCACTGATGTTGGGCGATTCAGTGTTCAAATTAATCCCAAAGGTGTTTGATGGGGTTGAGGTCAGGGATCTGTGCAGGCAAGTCAAGTTCTTCCACAACAATCTTGACAAACCATTTCTATATGGACCTCGCTTTGTGAATGGGGGCATTGTCATGCTAAAACAGGAAAGGGCCTTCCCCAATTGTTGCACAAAGTTGAAAGTACAGAATATAATATAATATAATGTCTTTGTGTGCTGTAGTTTTAAGATTTCCCTTCACTGGAACTAAGGGGCCTAGCCAAAACAATGAAAAACAGCCCTTGACCATTTAATTTTACCAGGCAAGTCAGTTAAGAACAAATTCTTATTTTCAATGACAGCCTAGGAACAGTGGGTTAACTGCCTGTTCAGGGGCAGAACGACAGATTTGTACCTTGTCAGCTCGGGGATTTGAACTTGCAACCTTTCCATTACTAGTCCAACGCTCTAACCACTAGGCTACCCTGCCACCCCATTATTCCTCCTCCACCAAACTTTACAGTTGGCACCATGCATTGGGGCAGATAGCGTTCTCCTGGCATCCGCCAAACCCAGATTCGTCCATCAGACTGCCAGATAGTGAAGCGTGATTCATCACTCCAGAGAACGCAAGCTTTACACCACTACAGCCGACGCTTGGCATTGTGCATGGTGATCTTAGGCTTATGTGCGGCTGCTCGGCCATGGAAACCCATTTCAAACAGTTATTGTGCTGACGTTGCTTCCAGAGGCAGTTTGGAACTCAGTAATGATTGTTGCAACTGAGGAGAGCTTGTGTGACCTACCACTTCACGGGTGAGCTGTTGCTGCACCTACACGTTTCCACATCACAATATCAGCACTTACAGTTGACCGGGGCAACTGTAGCAGGGCAGAAATTTGATGGACTGACTTGGTGGAATGGTAGCATCCTATGACGGTCCCACATTGAAAGACACTGAGCACTTCAGTAAGGCCATTCTACTGCAAATGTTTGTCTATGGAGATTGCTCAGGTGGCTGAGGTTCTTGATATCCTTCTTGGTCTTCCTGTGACCCCAGGTGCTGAAGATGTCCTGGAGGGCAGGCAGTGTGCCACCTGTGTGTTGGGCTGACTTTACCACCCTCTTGAGAGCCATGCGATTGTGGGCGGTGCGATTACCGTACCAGGCGGTGGCCCGACAGGATGCTCCCAATGGTGAATCTGTCGAAGTTTGTAAGGGTCTTCGGGGCCAAGCCAAATTTCTTGTAAAAGACAATAGTTTAGAGGGAGGCCTGCTTGTTGCACATTAAACAAGTGGTCATAAGCTTCCACAACTTGTGGAAAAATCAGTTAATAATTGATACCGTTGTTCTTAAAGATCTCATTTACCACTTGAATGTCAAAGAAGCAATCTGCCAGTAGCTTACACATCACCTGATTTAATATTATGTCATTGGTGGTGGTGTGAACTGGAGATAAAAAGACCAATCTGTTTTTTATTTTTTACATGTAAAATGGTTTGTTACTGTTCCAAATGTTCTGATGGGAGGAAGCTGCTGTGTGTGTTCCGCGGTCAGTTGGTTTGATGTTGGGCCTGATTTGCTGCATTGACCAAAGGATAGATAGGAAGGACTGTTCCCCACACAGCTGTATGTCCAGAGGCTGTTGGCAAGGCCAGGTTCCTACGCAGCTGTCCACAACAGAGTATTGTGAAGCCAAGTGAGTACTGTAATGTCTAATTAAGCTTGTGGGGAAAGACGATGGGAACAGAGATGCGGAAACACATGACACTTTTGGCAACGTGCAAACGGGTGACACCTATATTGAACTTGTGTGTTTATGAATTAGTTTATTGCTTTCATCAGTGCAACGCATCCAAATCTATTAATGGTTTAAGCTTTGATGATTTCGAAAAAATAATGGTGGGCTTATTTCTATGGAGCCACACTACATGTCCTGTTTATGGTATAATTTTATTTATTGAGAATGGCCCTTTAAAAGTGAATCACAATGGACATTTTATCTCACTTGGTTTAATATCAACTGCAGGTTTTTGGTTTTTACCCTATGACACATAGTTGCTCATTAATGGTGCAGTATGTTGCCCTCTTGTGGTCATGAGCATCCCATCACCCCAGGGCCAGTAAGACATTTGCTCAACATGAAAAGCAAATGCCCATATTTCTCTTTAATTTACTTTTGTATTGCTGTCCTCAATAAAGGCTGCTCTCTCACTTTGATTTTGATCAGTAGAGGAGAGTTGAGTAAGTTTATTTATTTTTTACATTCAGCATCACTGTATCAAGGGAAATATAGTATTCTTCTAACAAAGATATCTACATACAGTATATTTCAGGATGTTGTGTATCCCTGGAAATAATCAGTATTCATGTAAACATTACAGTTTTTAAAACATAGCTTGTCCAAACAAAGTGATCTCTTGGCTCACCTTATACAACTTATGGGGACAGGGTAAGTTAAGCTACCTACACATTTCTGTACTGAATGAAATATTACCACTAACTTTTTAAATCACATCTATCTTTATTTCCCAAACAAAATTCAACACAATCACAATCGCTTTTTTTGTCTTTCAATCGTTTTAAATATATTTTAGTCCAAGCTTAACACCTAACAAACCCATGTACTTTTTAAAAACACTTTTAGCATAGGCCAGGCCCTGTTGTTACCTCATATCCCAGTGATAATGCCTTGCAGTACGCCTGAGAAGAAAACTCTTCAATTTGCTCAACTTGCAATTGGCTCAACCATTGGCTCAACTTACCCCACAGCCATTGGCTCATTTTGGCAAACATTTTGATGATATTAGCCCACACAGCTACCAGGATGTACTTTCTTGTAGATTTAGGACCTCATATCGAAGCTTATGGAGACCCCAACTGTTGTATAGAACAATCTTAATGATCTACTTTGGTTTAGTTACAAGAATTATGAAACCTCTAGGGCAATAAATTAATTTAACATGGTGAAAATCATTTTTTTGGACCTAACTTGCTGACCACTTTTCTTCCTTCATAGACTCCATGAAATGTTGACCTCTTCCTAAATATTTGGTCAAATTATGGTTTCCTAGAAACAAGGGTGGCTCAACTTACCCCTTTGGCTCAACCCACTCTCCCCTAATTATGATCATAAAGTTTGTGGATTAGCCTGAGTTCCTTTGGATAACAGCACAAGAGACATCTGTTTACCCACAATGTTGAGTCCGTGGTGCTGCTCTCCGTGGTGGTTTCTAGTGGAACAACCATAATGGGCTTTAATTGGGAATGTAAGTGTGTGTGGTGCAGAAAGAGCATTGACTACAAAACCAGGGATATTTGAGTGCATACATTCATCTTAGTGTATGAATCACTCTCTAAATCCTCTTATATCGCACACTTAATCCTTTTCCACTCGTGGATAATAAAATGGTTCAAGAAGAATCAGAACATTCATTTCCATCATACAAAACATACTAATGTGAGGGATAGTGAAGCTTTTGGCTGAAATTAATGTGTGTCAAGCATTCATCACCATGTACGTATGCCGATGCAAAGATACATTTGGTGTGACACATTTTACAAGGAGATGCATCTATGTATCCATGTGCAGCCTCCATTCATCTGTGCCCGTTGGCTATGCCTGAAGGCCGTGGGAGCCGTGAAATCAATGGGAAACACTACAACTGCTAGAAAGAGATGATAATGACGTATTGTAGAGCTGGTTTCCGTTGATAATTCTGTGTGGGACATATGACACTGTGAAAGATTGTGATTTTCTTCCAGCACGTGTCTGGGGCAGGCAAGAATTAGAATTGCTTTAACACCTTTGGAATTATGGGCACAGGCTGGCCACCAGGCTGGCCACTAGACTGGCAACCACCAGGGCCATAGCTGTCATCCCCACAGAGAATCTCACCTTCACCAGCAACCACACAGGCAGGGAGGAACACTGGGACAGTCAGAGTGTGTGAAAGAAGTGAGTGAAAAAATGTTTGGAGAAAAGAGAAGTACTGAGCTGAAGAGAGAAAAACAGTAGGTTGGTCATTAAAGGCATGTGTTGAACATACTGAGAAGCAGTGAAAGAACAAGGGAGAAAAGAGAGAGAGAAAAAGAAAGAGAGAGAGAGAGAAGAAGAAGAGGGAGGGAGAGACAAAACAAGTGGTTGCGCCTGTCATGGTTTTACTGGCTTCAGTGGTGGATTTGGTGGGGATGGAAAACAAGACGCTATTTCGTGTTCCATTAATATATGCGGCACCATGGCCTCCTATCCCCGCACATACACGGGGGGGGGGGGGCCTTGATCCCTTACATGTGGGGGTTCCAGCCCAGTGACAGCGCTCTGTAGTCGGGGTGATGCAGCTTCAGGAGTAGCTCCTCATATTGGAGGAGTGTGTTTGTGTTGGCCCCGAATTAATAACTTTTCATTTAGTGCGGAAATGACAGGAATAGTAATTAAGGAAATGGAATGATTTTATTGGCCATGATGTTTATATTAAGTTCCAGATGTGAGGCAGCTGCTCATGCAGAGAGGCCCTGCCCTCGGAGCGATATCACTGGGCTAGAGGAAAGGGGGTGGGTTATTAAAGGAAGATAACAACACAAGCCAAATGCATTTCCCCATGTAAAAAACATATAGCAGTGGTTGGTAGCCAATAAGACTAATATAATGTGCTGTTTTATGAATCAGGAAAGATTATGAAGTACTCTGCTATATGCCATATTTATAAACGTCCCCTGTAGCATTTTTGCAAGTGTGTCTTGTATTTGCACATATCAAATTACCCTATTACAGGCCCGATTTGCCTGACTGGAAAAGTTAATATTGAAGAGTGGTGGTTCAGCATTTTTGGGGTGGCCCAAACCCATGGTCGTCCCATCTCCTACTGTAATGGGGGCTTAACATCCCTTAACAGGCAGTGACAGAACTGCTGAGTCTCTCTATTGGAGGGCTGTGGGGCCCAGGGCCAGCCAGGGTTCCTAATTTAAAGTCAAGAATTTGAACCCTGCTGTGGCCTACTCTCCTGTATGCCTATAGAAAAGACTGACACTGGTGGTTCTAGAATAAGCCATCTTTGTCCACAATAACCAAGGTATATTGGAGGTGGTGTGCCTGTTAACTGCAATCGCCAGTATGCATCAACATGCCTTTTGTCCAGATAGACACTTCCAGTAAACACAATATGGGTGTCCTCCTGGCTCCTGGAGTAATTGTGTCTGATATGTTGTCTCTAAAGCTGATCTCCAAACAGTGTCATTAGAGTAATGGTACTGAGTGAGCTGCTTTAATCAGCCTTTACAGCTCTGAATGAGATGGTGATTTATTCAAGAAGGGCTGGAGGAGAAACAGTCCTCCACATCGGAACATGGAAGGACTCTCTCGCTCCCTCTTCTTCCATTGATTTGGGGTGTTCACCCATTCAAGTTATTTGTAATGGAGAACTCCTGAAGGAAGTTATTGGTTAATGTGTGTGTGTGTGTGTGTGTGTGTGTGTGTGTGTGTGTGTGTGTGTGTGTGTGTGTGTGTGTGTGTGTGTGTGTGTGTGCGTGCGTGCGTGCGTGCGTGCGTGCGTGCGTGTGTGCGTGCGTGCGTGTGTGTGTGCATGCGTGAGTGCTGCGTAATTACACGCATGTGTGTGTGCTTGCTTGTGAAAGTGTGTTTATGATATACAACTGAGATACGTGTCAAAATCTGGAAAGATATTAATGGCACTAGAGTGATGTATTGCTCTTGAGTAACAACAAAGAGGACAAGCCACACGCTCATATTCAAAAGTGCAGATACTCACACGCGTATCATCATTTGCCAGAATTTAAGGATAACATGGAGGCAAAAGAAATGTTCCAAAAAAGCCTGCGTCAGGTTACTTTCTCCTTCACTATATCAAGATGAATGTTCTGCAAGCCACCATTTTGTGTTGAAATAGACATTCTTTGAGTTGCTGTAGTTTTTAATGCACTTTGCCCTCTTTTTTATTTCCTATAACAGCAATGGCAGGGCCCTGCCCATTCCTTTAGTGCTGTTTTGCTTCGCTGTGATGTGCTCCCATCTGGTTCCCAGTGAAAATGCATCACTCCATTAACATTGCCTGTGATCTAGAGGATGCTTTAATCTAAGACTATAAACTCCACTTAATTACATCCTCAAAAAGAGCTCTATTAGTATAATGCAATCAAATAGGGAATACATCCATTCTGGCAAGTCAAACATGCAAAAGTTGCCATTAAACAGGGTTCACTATTGTCTAAGAACAGATCTTAAAATCATATTTAATACATTCAGGCCAAGGCTTACTGCATACTGTATTGAATTTACCAAGAAAAGAGTGTATTGTTGATTGGCATGAGCTGCCCTTTTTTGTGCAGTGAAAGAGCATAACAACTGAGACTTCAAACAAATCAACAGTCACTGTCATGGTCTCTGGTCTCTGTCAGTGTGGAAAACTGATGTCTGACTTTACACTTGACCTTTCATGCTTTCTATTACTTCCAGTCATATCAGTAATCACACCATTGTTTGTTTAAACATCAGGAGAAAAAAAGTAAACGTCTGGTTATAATTTCAACACAAAGACATTATTATGAAATGCAAGATGCAAAGCAATGACTTTTGTCATGGTGTCACGATAATAGATCTGGCTCTCACACAGTGACACAATAGCTACGGTGAATATTCAGATAGCTCTCTATCTGTTCATAATTTAACGTTTTTTTTAATTGTTTGTGTAACTAATGCCTGTCTCCCTGACATATCCAATAAGTGTCATTGATACTTGATCCTCAATTCTTACAGAACTTTGAAAAAAATATGCAGTACCAGTCAAAAGTTTGGACACACCTACTCATTCAAAGGTTTTCTTTATTTTTACATTGTTGAATAATAGTAAATACATCAAAACCATGAAATAACTATGTCGTAATCAAAAAAGTGTTAAACAAATCTAAATATATATTTCTTTAAAGTAGCCTTGATGATAGCTTTGCACACTCTTGGCATTCTCTCAACCAGCTTCAATTGGAATGATTTTCCAAAAGTCTTGTAGGAGTTCCCACATATGAAAATGTGTATTTTTAAAATGTAACTAGGCAAGTCAGGTAAGAACAAATTCTTATTTATAATGACGGCCTACCCCAGCCAAACTCGGACGACACTGGGCCAATTGTGCGCCGCCCCATGCGACTCCCAATCACGTCTGGATGTGATGCAGCCTGGATTCAAACCAGGGACTGCAGTGATGCTTCTTGCATTGAGTTGTAGTATCTTAGACCGCTGCATCATGCAGGAGCCCACTTGTTGGCTGATTTTTCTTCACTCTGCAGTCCAACTCATCCCAAACCATCTCAAATGGGTTGAAGCCAGGTGATTGTGGAGGCCAGGTCATCTGATGCAGCACTCCATCCCTATCCCTCTTGGGGATAAGGTCTGAAATGCTAGCATTTCAGACCTTACACTTTCTGGAGGTGTGTTGGGTCATTGTCTTGTTGGAAAACAAATGACAGTCCCACTAAGTGCAAACCAGATGGGATGGCGTATCGCTGCAGAATTCTGTGGTAGCCATGCTGGTTAAGTGTGCCTTGAATTCAAAATAAATCACTGACAGTGTCACCAGCAAAGCACCCCTACACCATCACATCTCCTCCATGCTTCACGGTGGGAACCACACATGCGGAGATCATCCGTTCACCTACTCTGCGACTCAAAAAGAAACGGCGGTTGTAACCAAAAATCGCAAATTTGGACTCATCAGACCAAAGGATAGATTTCCACCAGTCTAATGTCCACTGCTCATGTTTCTTGGACCCAAGCAAGTCTCTTCTTCTTATTGATGTCCTTTAGTAGTGGCTCACAGTCCCCTCTGAACAGTTGATGTTAAGATGTGTGTGTTACTTGAACTTTGTGAAGCATTTATTTGGCCTGCAATTTCTGAGGCTGGTCACTCTAATAAACTTATCCTCTGCAGCAGAGGTAACTCTGGGTTTTCCTTTCCTGTGGCGGTCCTCATGAGAGCCAATTTCAATGGTTTTAGTGACTGCACTTGAAGAAACTTTCAAAGTCCTTGAAATTTTCCAGATTGACTGACCTTCATGTCTTAAAGTAATGATGGACTGTTGTTTCTCTTTGCTTATTTGAGCTATTCTTGTCATAATATGAACTTGGTCTTTCACCAAATAGGGCTATCTTCTGCATACCAACCCTACCTTGTCACAACACAAATTATTTGCTCAAATGCATCAAGAAGCAAATGAACTTTTAATAAGGCACACATGTTAATTGAAATGCTTTCCTGGTTACTACCTCATGAAGCTGGTTGAGAGAATGCCAAGAGTGTGCAAAGCTGTCATCATGGAAAAGGGTGGTTAGTTTGAAATCTTTTAAAATGTGAAATGTATTTTTATCAAAATACTTTTTTATCCACCTATCAATGTATTAGGCTACTGAATATCATATTGACACCATGACAGGACAGTAGCCCGTTATTAGATTTTCCCCCCTAATGAGTAATTATTTACATGACTACCTGCATTTCCGTTCATTGCGTAACATCCGACATTCAGAGTGAATACTTCCTGCATGCCAGCTCAAAAATGGCGTCCTGTTTTGAGGTTGGTGTTTTGACGAATGATATCCTTCAATAATGAAAAGGTGTTTTTCCATATTTGTGATGAAGATAAACAATTATTGAAAATAAATATGGCATTTGAAATGTGTAACCAATGGAGTACTCCTGTCTTTTACAGTCCAATGGCCAGCGCTAATAGCATTAGCAAGCCAACGTTAGCTAATATACTAGCATTTCAGACCATTCTATTTCGACCTCTTAGCTAGTTAACGTTATATGTTTTCAATTTGCTTTTAGTTGCTGATGTTTGTAGTGGATTAGCATGATACGTAGAAAACATTACCTTGCTTTGTCTTGCCACTGTAAGGTACAGCACGGATCCGACATTCGAGTTAGGACTTTATGCAAGCTAGCTAATTAACGTTAGCTAAAAAGCTAGCAAATGTTTATGATATTTTCCATAGGTATCTGCGTCGGTCAATGATGAACAGACCGAACGTGCTGCATCTCAGAAAAGAGAGGAGAGACTGCGAAAATTCCGGGAACTGCATTTCAAAAGGGTCTGTGTTCAAAGGTTCTCCCATTTCAGACACATTTTAGTAACGTCATGTGAAGCCTATCCTTATTTGAGTTTGGCAGTAGCTTGAGTTTACATGGTATATCTTGGATCTGTGTTCTTTGTATTCACGTTCTGGAATGTATGTATTTTGTGGTATCCATTGCAGAATGAAGCACGCAATCTCAATCACAAGGAGGTTGTGGAGGAGGACAAAAGACTGAAGCTACCAACTAACTGGGAGGCAAAGAAAGCCCGTCTGGAGTGGGAGCTAATGACTGATGAAAAGAAAAAGGTACATGTTCATCAACGGACTTGATTATAATATATTAATTCTATATGCTCTACCAACTGAGCTACAGATGTCTACAGCTATGTTGAACATTATTATTATCACAGAGGCACTGCTTTCTGGATGAACCGTCACATGTGTATGACAATGTTTTTTTGTTGGCTGATGACAGAGAGCAGGATGTCAGAAGTCAACTGCAAGTTGTGTACCTTAGGATAATAGATAAGTAATAGAGGACGACCGATTATGATTTTTCAACGCCTTTCCCGGGGACCAAAAAAAAAGCTGATACCGATTATCGGCCAATTGTTTTATTTTTATTTTTTTATATTTTTTTGTTATATATATGTATATATTTGTAATAATGACAATTACAACAATACTGAATGAACAATAAACACTTTTTGAAAACTTCATATAATGCATAAATAACATCAATTTAATATCAAATAATGAAACATGTTCAATTTGGTTTAAATAATGCAAAAACACAGTGTTGGAGATGAAAGTAAAAGTGCAATATGTGCCACGTAAAAAAGCTAACGTTTAAGTTCCTTGCTCAGAACATGAGAACATATGAAAGCTGGTGGTTCCTTTTAACATGAGTCTTCAATATTCCCAGTTAAGAAGTTTTAGGTTGTAGTTATTATAGGACTATTTCTCTCTATACCATTTGTATTTCATATACCTTTGACTATTGGATGTTCTTATAGGCACTTTAATATTGCCAGCCTAATCTCGGGAGTTGATAGGCTTGAAGTCATAAACAGCGCTGTGCTTCAAACATTGCTAAAAGCTGCTGGCAAACGCAGTGATGTGCTGTTTGAATGAATGCTTACGAGCCTGCTGCTGCCTACCACCGCTCAGTCAGACTGCTCTGTCAAATATCATCCTACACTTAATTATAATAAACACACAGAAATACGAGCCTTTGGTCATTAATATGGTAAAATCCAGAAACTATCATTTCGAAAACAAATGTTTATTCTTTCAGTGAAATAAGGAACCGTTCAGTATTTTATCGAATGGATGGCAATATTTAAGTCTAATGTCTGTTACATTTCACAACCTTCATTGTTATGTCATAATTATGTCAAACTCTGACAAATTCATTACGTTTTTTGTTAGGAAGAAATGGTCCTCACAGTTTGCAACAAGCCAGGCGGCCCAAACTGCTGCATATACCCTGACTCTGCTTGCACTGAACGCAAGAAAAGTGACACAATTCCCATAGTTAATATTGCCTGCTAACATTAATTTCTTTTAACTACATATGTAGGTTTAAAAAATATACTTGTGTATTGATTTTAAGAAAGGCGTTGATGATTAGGTACATTTGTGCAACGATTGTGCTTTTTTCACGAATGCACTTTTGTTAAATCATCACCCGTTTGGCAAAGTAGGCTATTATTCAATGATAAATAACAGGCACCGCATTGATTATATGCAACGCAGAACAAGCATGTGTGTTAACTAGTGATTATGTGAAGATTTTTTTATTTTATAAGATAAGTTTAATGCTAGCTAACAATTTACCTTGGCTCCTTGCAGTCACAAGGTCCTTTTGATGCTGCACTCGCGTAACAGGTGGTCAGCCTGCCATGCAGTCTCCTCTTGGATTGCAATGTAATCTGCCATAATTACGTCCAAAAAGGCTGATTACCGATTGTTATGAAAACTTGAAATCGGCCCTGATTAATCGGCTAAGCCGATTTTAATTGGTCGGCCTCTAATAAGTAACTTCAGAAGTTATATAGTAATTGTATGCACACTGTTGCTGTTTAGTGACTTGGTGTGTGTCTGTGGGATTTCAGGAGTGTGCGGCCAAAGGGGAGGACTATGACCGGGTGAAACTGCTAGAGATCAGTGCTGAGGATGCTGAGCGGTGGGAGAGAAAGAAGAAGAAGAAGAACCCTGACCCAGGATTCTCAGGTGAGAGAGGTTACTCTTTTTTTTTGAGCGAACTGGATAGCTATGCCTCAGCTGGTCAGTTTTTCTGAACAAGAAAAGCTAGGGTTTCTACTTATAAGCTATAACTGTTAAGGCCACATGGTCAGGAAGCGCTACGGTCTGCCTCTTTAGCTGAGGGCCATTCAATCGTGCACTTGGAGAGCATCTACCAGTATGTCATGCTGTACATCCTCAATCCATTTTTATTTTATTTTAAACATGCTATCATCTAAAGTAAGATACGCCTGGAGATACAAGTGGGAAAGTGGGACTCTTTAATATTGTGCTGTAGAGTATGGTTGTTTTTGAAGACACCAACTCCACAAAGGCCAGTCAGTAATGCAGCAGAAGTTGATTGTGGAAGACGACTACTGGAGGTGGTACTGTCATTCCACAACAGGGCAGCCCTATACCAAGGTATTCTGTAACGGAATTCTGGGTGCGTGTAAAGACCCCTCGGGATAAATCATTTTTAACTGCCTCCAATTTAATCTGCCAAAAGGGATAACTGCGTTCCCCAAATATGGCTGCCATCTGTTGCATCAAAACATCTCTGAATTAAACCTCTGGGGAGAAAATTATCACCAGAGGGGCTTGAAAGCGGCCTCCTCATCTCCCCTAACCAGACGCAGGTTTTGTCACAGAGCTTTGCGCCTGCTTGTCGTTTGTTCCGGTAATTATAACCTCTCTTGTTTGCTGCCATTGGCCCGCAGGTTACGCGGAGGCCCAGCTGCGACAGTACCAGCGCCTCACCAAACAGATCAAACCAGACATGGACGGCTATGAGAGGCAGCGAGAGCAGTGGTGAGCCGGAGCCCCCTTATAAAACTCCTTTCTCATTTTCCATTACTGAGTGTCTTTGATATTGTCTCCAATGAGTCGACTATGCAGGGTTGCCTCCCAATGTCCTCAAGCACAAGTCCTATATATTGGTTTTGAAAAGGCACATGTTTCAAAGACTGTTTCCCCCATACACTATGAAATGTTTTAATTGCGTCAAATGGATAATTGACGCTACTATCACACAGTTTTCACTGATCATGTGCACAATGGATTCAATTAAATGTCAGGCAGTGTGCCCCACTCCTGCCCCATGGTTAGTTTTGACATTGTCACAAAATCATTTAATGTCTTAAGTGTCAATGTGAGGCATACGCTCAGAGAGGAACGGTATGGTTATAGTTATGGTGGGTTTTCTTGATCAGCCAAAGATGAGTTCAGAACCCACAGGTTTTTCGCCTTAATTTCTGCCACATGTGGAGCTGTGAAGGGTGCACTACAGCATAATGTTTCCAGTCATAGAGATGGGTCATATTCAGCTTGGAGAGATGGATGGTGTTGAGGAGGATCATTAAAATGAATATTGTGTTAACCGACTCCTTTTCTCTCTCACAGTGGTGAGGACTTCCACCCCACATCCAACAGCCTGATCCATGGGACCCACGTCCCATCCAAGGAGGGCATCGACCGCATGGTGGAGGATGTGGAGAAACAGTAAGTGTAACAGAGAAGAGAGCGAGATCCTAACCTCCTCTGACCTCCCATTTAATGCACTGGAGTCCAAAACAAGGTCCATTTGTGGAAAGAGTGAGAGCCCTCTGTGAATGGAAGCGGCAGACATGTGCGTGCATGAAACCAGGGCGCATCTGATGCCTACTGAATGAACCCCAGTGTTGGGAGCCTGATGGGACTGGCTGATAAGCCTCTTTCATGGTATCTCCCACTGGGGAGGTGCTGGAAAACTTAGAAAGAAGATATGTGGCCTAGTTAATGAGCCCTCATCTGATTCTCACCCCTTAGATTACCCTAGTTTCTGTTGCATCTGCATTGTTTGGTGTTAAGTTGGTCAGAACAGATTTTCCCCAATAAAGTAATGCATGGCGTGCCTTTCAAAAGAATGGCAGCACGTTAGACCTTCCATACCAGCTAAGATCAAGTCCTGAAGTCCCTCACACCTGACCGGCATATTCCCTTTCGTAGTGTCTCTTGTTCACTTTTTTCTTCTATCTTTTCTCTCCTCTCAGTGCCAAACCCTTTTTGGGAGGCCTTGTGTTAGTGATGCTCCTGTGAGAGATTAGACAGAGAAGGAGCTGCCAGGGCATGACGCACATCTCCGCTTTGAAGACACTAAGTTAAGGCTGTGAGTCAGAAAAGTGACTGTGTGTGCCAGCCTGTGTGTTTGAGTAGAAGAGTAAGGTTTTCCATTGGTGCTTTGGCATAATTATGAACTTGTAGACTGTCTTCGTTTAGGGATTGTTGCCTGTGTGGGATTGAGTTGTTCTGGAGAGGTCAGATTTTCAGTGACTGAAGGAGGTTTTTCTACCATGATTGTAATTATTTTGGTTTGTAAGTTGTCCTTTTTGTTTTCTTGACACTGATCCTTTGCTGTTCTTCACAGGATTGAGAAGCGGGCCAAATACAGCCGGCGCAGGGCCTATAACGATGACGCAGACATCGACTACATCAATGAGAGGAACGCCAAGTTCAACAAGAAGGCAGAGCGGTTCTATGGCAAATACACAGCCGAGATCAAGCAGAATCTGGAGAGAGGCACAGCTGTCTAACTGGACTGGTCAATCAAATGGACGCTACCATTTCCACTGCTTTGTTGTAACTGAAGGCCATAATTAGTCACTGTGGTTACAGGACCGGCCATGTACATAGAAACCCCATTTCAGTTGGTCACAATGCTTACGTATCTGAGATCTAAGTTTGTATTTTGACGCTGACATTTCTTTAGAGGCATTTTCTAACAAATTTTACTGTATTGTTACTATAACACTGTGAATCAGGTGGAATGGCTAACTCTTGAGTACATCCTGAATAATCTTGTAATGCTATTTCTGCCTTTCTGCCAATGTTTATCGTGTGTGTATGAACACGCATTTTTTTTTTTTTAACTAATGTTTTTGTAATATAACTGATTTGTAGGTCTTACCCTCAGATTGCTGCATGCAGTATGGGTTGGGTAGGTAGGTGGGTGGCTTAATGTGAGAATGAAATGCTATCATTCACCTTAAGGCTACACTGTGTTTATTAGTTATGCCAGCAGAAGAATCTGCTAGTGTAGGTGCACGAGGGGATAAACAAATTAAACAATTTCATCGTTATCACTCATCTCTGTTAAGCCGACTGCCCCCAAGCAGAATATGAGCTAGGAGAGGCTTGTGACCTAAATTGAGATCAAAGACAGTCAACAGATTCACATGCTATATTCAGTTTTTCATTCTGTATCAATGCACACTATGGGTTATTCAAAAATACGATGTGGGGGTCCTATAAACACGAATAGAATTTGATCCTCATCCTTCGTAATTTGAATCAGACATCTGTGTAATGTTTCGTTGGACTAAATGAATCTGTTCTGAATAAGCCTCATGGGATATGGTAATAAGATGGGGAAGAGGGGTTTCAAAGGTTGGCGTGCAAGAAAATATTTATACGTTGTTTATGATTTCTTGGTAGACGAAGACGTAGTGTGGGGGGTATACACCCTAGTCAAAAAATCCTATAGGATTTTGTGTCACCTGTATCAGAATTCTATTTGACTAATTATTTCCTATTGGGAATCAAAAGTAATTCGATTGAATCTTATAGATTTTTGATTAATCTCCTAGGATTTGGTCACCCCAATCAGAATGCTATTATAGCTTTTATTCTCAAATGAACCCATTAAATTATACATTTGTCATTGGTTCCAGTACAATACAAAAGCATTAATTACTACATTTCCATTGATCAGTTCTATGTCGTTTTTGAGTGATTGATGACGTCATAACTAACGTGAGCTTGCAGTGTTAATTATCCTAACTTGCTCGCTAGCTTTTGTAACTATTTGTATGTGGTTTTTGAGTCACTGTATTGTTATAGCAGATACGTTTTTTCTAGTTTGTTATTTCTAAATATTTGTGCCCTTTTTATAGGCAAGACTGCACCATTTTCACGGTTTCTGGTAGATCCCATGTAGAAAAATCCTATCAAATTTTGGAACCAGTCCTATTGGATTGCTATCCTATAGGATTGTATCTTCTAGCATCGTATAGGAATCTAATACAAATCCTATCAAATTTTGGAACCAGTCATATTGGACTCATATCCTGTAGAAGGTCTAGGATAGGTTCCAAAATATGATTTTCTATTGGATTTTTATATTTATTGGAATCCTTTTGGGTTATTTGACAAGGGCAATCACTTCTTTGGCATTTGATTCTACTTTGGGACCTGGTTTGATTCTCAGGTCAGGGTTGTTTCTTTTGGATTATCCTCTGATCAGCCTGAGGATATTGGCTGAAGATGTAAAGCAGGGGTGTCAAACTCATTTCATGGAGGGCCTAGTGTCTGGTTTTTGTTTTTTCCTTTCAATTAAGAACTAGACAACCAGGTGACGGGAGTTCCTTACTAATAAGTGATCTTAATTCATCAATCACGTACAAGGGAGGAGAGAACCCGCAGACACTCGCCCTCTGTGGAATGAGTTTGACACGTGATGTAAAGGAAATAAATACAAAACATTAAATAACCAGCTTACATTTAAGGCTATAAAACTATGATAGTGCTTTGTATTTTAGCCTCATTGAGAGCCAACTTTGGCAGTTATCTTTAGTGGTCTTAAATGGGCCGTACCATACATTTTATAGGTATTTCCTCTCCCTTTTCACTATTGGGCCTATCCACAATCATGTGCCTGATGAGCAGGCAATGACCCACAGATACCATGTCATGTTTTTCCACCAGAGAGATCACATGAAAGAGCTTTTTCCCAGTACAATGAGAATGTGATAGGTTAGCCAAACGGCTGTTGTTGGAAGTTATTCTCTTTGAAGATTGATTAGATAAGAGCATGTATCAATTGGAAATCTGTTACACAGTGATAACACAGTGTTAATACCCGCATATGGTACAGGGCTAGGTGTTTTTGAAAAATCTAATTCATGTGATTTACCCAAATAGATGCTTGGTATCCCTGGTAGGATACATTTAAATATCAAATAAAGTTTGCCTGCAAGGGGAGACTTTTAGCATTTTTCCCACGACAAACTGAAAAGGCATTCTGTGTACAACACACAATGTAATCCTTTATGCCCTGCTGTAAACACTAGTTTTTTTTATCTCCTAAAGATGTGTAAATACACTTTTGTGGTATTGCCAGAATGTTCCCGATTTAGGGCTCTATTCAATCATATCCGCTTTAGCCGACATCTGCATAGAGGTTATTTTGATGGTGTAGGAGGTGGAACTGTGTTTGAGCTGTTAAATCCACAAGTGGTTCCCGGCATTATACCTAAAGTAGACATTGCCATTGGTTGCATTAACAGAAATACAGCCTTGTTTACAAGTTGAACACTGGAATGTGAGATGTAATTTACACCTCCATTAGGAAGATAGAAATGCTAATTTGAATGATTTCTCAATTTGAGCATCATTATTTCTATAAAGCCTACACTTTCTCATTCTGAACTTCTAATGCCAGTGGGGTGGGTGTGGCTTCATCACAATGTTTGCAAGAGCAGCTGCTCAGCGATTTGACAGCGCAAATGCAGTTTCACCTCCAATGTTGCCAAAACATCTGCTATGCGTGTGTGTGCTATCGCCGGTACACCCTTGATCTGATTGAATCTAGCCCTTATAGACTGCAGCTCCTTTGTGGCCAGATCATACACTCAGAGGAGAGAAATACCCTCATGTCATGTAAAAAGACAGAAGGGAGAATATCTGTCCTGAGGTGTGGCTGATTGCATTACTCCTGCAATATTACTCCCCCATTGATAAAACACAAGATCAGTTTATGGTAAATGAATCAGTTAAATTTACACACGCCAAGATCTTGTCATAATAATAGGCTTACTGAGTCTCAGGTAAAATGCATCTGAAGGAAAGTATCTGACTACTAGCCAGTTTTACGAGCCATAATGACACTTTGGGTTAGATCAGGTAACTCAGGAGAGAACATGTTCAAAAAAAAGCTCAGTCATGTGTTAGCAGACATTTGGCACCCGTCTTGAGTTCTCTCCTCTCCCTGAACAAAGAGTTTAACTCACCCGCCAAAACCAAACCCCACCTTCACAAATACTGCTCTATGAGTGTGGCTGTGACTTCTGGATGATGTATGGCAAGTTTATTACACTGAAATCTCAGCCTGAGTAAATCATTCATTAAAACCACTTAACATGAGGTGGCCGTGTTGAAGGTAGGTGCTATGACAAGCTAAGCTATGCAGTTGTTTTTTACAGGGGGTCCAATTCAGACCCCAAATCACTAACATAGCCATTGTCCCCCAATTAATTACTGAAATTCGATTGGCTTTAACCACCAAAAACCATTCCATCACTAAACTATTTGTCAGTATCACTGATCTATTGGAAGTGTTTAGGAATCAGAACACGTTCTGCAGCACTCACTTCAGTGGTGCAACTCTGACACTATGTGGTCAACATGTGCATCACAGCCACGGGTGCAACTTTTACTGGGGGGGAGCATGACCCCCCCCTACACACACACACAGTTTTATAATTTTGCATTGTGACACAAAAAACGGCGTCGGTGTGCTTTAGGACCATGCAGACTCCTCAGAGCGGTCAGGCAGGCTGTTTGGTAGTTTCAGCCGTCTGGAATTAGGATCGCGCTGACACCACAGTGCGAACAGAGGCAGCTGTTGTCTGTATTTTTTCTTCTTTCTCTGAGTTGCAAAAGCAAGCAGAGCTACTAGCTACTCTATTTGACCGATGTAGCTGGCATGGTAACTGTTGTTTGACTTAACTGAAAATAAGCATTTATTCCCAGTGCTGAGCTAGTAGTGTAACGTTAGCAAGTGTTTCATCCCCTCTCGAAGTTCGGCGCGAAGTGAATAAACAAGCTAGCTCGTTAGTAGATACCACAGCCAGTTCAGTTCTAGCCTCTAGCTATCTGTCAGGTAGCAGTGTCTAACAGCTTGTGTGTATGGAAATGTTTTGTCCTGGTTTTAACAGAAGTAAATTCACTTGGCTTGTTTTTGCCAGTTGATGCATGATAGTAGCGAGATATTGTTTTTGCTCCATTCACAGTCGGTATAGCAATGTAACATCAGTTTCCCTTACTAATTTCCTACTTTTCACACTGACATGGTATGAACAGCTCTACAGGCGTCACTGTCATGGTGCACTGTCAGTACACAACACTGCTCACCATGTCTTAACAGGATCAGATGGTGACAGGGGTCCCAGTATGGTCAGACAGACAGAGAAGACCAGTTTACGGAGCTCAGGTTAATTTTGCAGTGATATTAACAGTATCCGTGAATGATACAAAGTTCCATCTTGAGTTGATTGGTAGACCTACAGTAGCTACAGGACAGCAGTTTAGACTCCCAAGTCTCAGAGCTAGTGATGTTTGAAACGCTATTAGCGCGCACCCCGCTAACTAGCTAGCCATTTCACATCGGTTACACCAGTCTAATCTCGGGAGTTGAAAGGCTTGAAGTCATAAACATTGCAATGCTTGAAGCATTGCTAAGAGCTGCTGGCAAAGACTTAGTTATAACATAATAACACAGAAATATGAGCCTTAGGTCATTAATAAGGTCGAATCCGGAAACTATCTTGAAAACAATACGGTTATTCTTTCAGTGAAATATGGAACCGTTCCGGGTGGCATCCATAAGTCTAAATATTCCTGTTACGTTGCACAGCCTTCAATGTTATGTCATAATTATGTAAAATTCTGGCAAATTAGGCGACCCAAACTGTTGCATATACCCTGACCCTGCGTGCAATGAACGCAAGAGAAGTGACACAATTTCACCTGGTTTGTGATTATGATTGATTGATTGTTTTTTTTACAAGGTAAGTTTAATTAGCAACTTACCTTGGCTTACTGCATTCGTGTAACAGGCAGGCTCCTTGTGGAGTGCAATGCAATCAGGTGGTTAGAGCGTTGGACTACTTAACTGTAAGGTTGCAAGATTAAATCCCCTGACAAGGTAAAAATCTGTCGTTCTGCCCCTGAACCCACCGTTCCTAGGCCATCATTGAAAATAAGAATGTGTTCTTAACTGACTTGCTTAGTTAAATAAAGATGTACATTTTTTGGGGTCCAAATCGGTGTCCAAAAATACCGATTTCCGATTGTTATGAAAACAAGGGAAACTATTTTAAGGCAGTCTGACACCTCCAAAGAAGATTTCCAAACTGTGTCAAGGGTTGACAGTCTCTTCCCTGTTGACACAAAACATGTAAAACAAAAAGGTGAGGAAGACATGAGAGACACAACTGATGAATGGATTCAGATGTTAGAATGCTCAGTCATGTTGATATAATCTCAGACATATTACTGCAGTTTAAGACCATCCATAGAAGGTACTATATGACAGTGAAATTGAACATCATGCATTTAGAAGTAGTTCCTCTGCTGGAGGTGTAAAATCCAAATGGCGACATTTCAATATGTTATGCTATTGTGAAGGCTGGCTGAATTCTGGCAAAGAGTTTGTTATTTTATCTCAGCATGTCTACAGATTCTCCCTGTTTTTGTTTTCTTGGAAATGTGGATACTGGAGACTTATCAGAAGAAACTGTGTAACCAAGCATTCATAGCGGCTAAGAAATGCATTGCCATTAATTGGATGGTGGTTTTCCTCCCACAATGTCACAATGGATGTTAAGTTATGTATCACCATATTTTATTTATTACAAGATTAAGGGTGTACTATGCAACTTTCATAAGGTCTGGATGTGTTATATGGAATACTGCGCGACAAAAAGAGTCTGTATTGAAAACATGCCCACGTCAGGGGTGATACCTATTTAGGCGTTCCTTAGCTGCTAGGTTGCTCAGTCCTGGCCCTAGGGGTCTGCCGTACTGGTGGTTGTCACTCTAGCCTGGGCCTAACACATCTGAAACCAATAATGAATGGTTCATTAAGATCCTAAAGCTGAATGGGATGTGTTGGGTTGGAGCATTGCAGGGCAGTGGACCCCTAGACCCAGGACGGGGTGATCCAGTTATATTGTGTGCAAGTAAAAAGAGCTCTACAGTACTATTAGGTCTATGATTTGAATTACAGAGAAGCATTTTACTCCTACTGTTGGCTTAAAATCAAACAATGATGATGATGTTATAAAATGCAGGTCAACATTGTCCAATCTGATATTTTGGTTAGACTCAGGCCACAATAAATTAAATTGTTAACAATATACCATATTACTTCTTACTAGTCATACATTTATTGCTTTAGAAATAAAGCATGCTCAGCAAAAAAAATTAAATGTTAGTGTGTTTTGTTGGTGTCATTTTTTCCACTAAAATTTGTTTTGGCTGGTAAAAAAAAAACGAGTGGCTGATGTATTTTTTAATCTACCTGCCACATTGGCTGATGGACAGAAAAGTACAATTCACAAACGCAAGAAATGCTTGCACTGTGGAGCCCTGACCTCCGTTGACTAGTCAAATAGAAATTGTACCCGCCAATGCCAAAATCTACCTGCATGTGGGCATTACATTTAGGCTCTGAACATATTCTATTCTTATTAACAATAAAAGTGACCCCAAAATGTCCAGAAGAGTCAAATTAGATTGTTTAGAAATGCAGGAAATTAGGTTTGGATGCCCAAAAAATTCTGACTGGGGATCCCTAAACACCCCGCCAGGTTATGTCCCCCTACCACTTCTAAAGCCAAAGTTGCGCCCCTGATTACAGCTGACTAATATAACAGCAGCAGCATATACTGGAGGAAACCTTGATTTGATTCTGCTATACTTAAAAATGATTTCATACTGCTGTATGCACACAACCTTTGTGATGACTAATGCCACAACAAATTAAGTCATTCCTGCATTGGTCATTATTGAATGAGAGAACACAGTTAAGTCAAGGAGCAAGGAATTTATTTTAAGTGTCTTTATTGGTTCGCTAATCAGCAATAGACACCACAATACGCTTCCGGGACCCAGTGACCAAACAGGTTCCTGCACGCTGTGAAGCAATCCACTCTTGGTGTTGATGTGGTGGAAACTGAAATGGCTGTGGGCTTGGCCACTGAATTGTTCTGTGTGAACAAATAAAAGAGAAACATTAGAATAATACAATTCAAGTGTGGCGCACAATACTTCAAGGAAACGTCTAAGAATTTTCAAATATAACATTTCTGCTAACTCAAACACTTGTGGCACTTACATGAATAATGCATGAGATTTATCTTCCTCTTGGGAGACATTTTAGGGATTGGGGAATCCTTAGGCTCTATCTCACTGTTCTGCAGCAAAGAGAAAACAAAAAAACTAAGTTGAGTAAAAATCATATCAGCTGCTTTAAGTTATTTTCTAGTCTCACTATCAACACACAAAGCATAACTATCAATACATTGTCCTAGATGTGCTAAAGCTCACTTGTCTACAGTACAGTTGTGGCCAAAAGTTTTGAGAATGACACAAATATGAATTTTCAAAGTCTGCTGCCTCGGTTTATATGGTGGCAATTTGCATATACTCCAGAATGTTATGAAGAGTGATCAGATGAATTGCAATTAATTGCAAAGTTCCTCTTTGCCATGCAAATGAACTGAATCCCCCCAAAAAACTATTCCGCTGCATTTCAGCCCTGCCACAAAAGCACCAGCTGACATGTCAGTGATTCTCTCGTCAACACTTACACCTGTGTTAACGAGGACAAGGATGGAGAGCACTCTGTCATGCTGATTGAGTTTGAATAACAGACTGGAAGCTTCAAAAGGAGGATGGTGCTTGGAATCATTGTTCTTCCTCTGTCAACCATGGTTACCTGCAAGGAAACACATGCCATCATCATTGCTTTGTACAAAAAGGGCTTCACAGGCAAGGATATTGCTGCCAGTAAGATTGCACCTAAATCAACCATTTATTGGATCATCAAGAACTTCAAGGAGAGCGGTGCAATTGTTGTGAAGAAGGCTTCAGGGTGCCCAAGAAAGTACAGCAAGCGGCAGGACCATCTCCTAAAGTTGATTCAGCTGCGGGATTGGTGCACCACCAGTACAGAGATTGCTCAGGAATGGCAGCAGGCAGGTGTGAGTGCATCTGCACGCACAGTGAGGCGAAGGCTTTTGGAAGATGGCCTGGTGTCAAGAAGGGCAGCAAATAAGCCATTTCTCTCCAGGAAAAACATCAGGGACAGACTGGAATTCTGCAAAAGGTACAGGGATCGGACTGCTGAGGACTGGGGTAAAGTAATTTTCTCTGATGAATCCCCTTTCCGATTGTTTGGGACATATGGAAAAAAGCTTGTCCGGAGAAGACAAGGTGAGCGCTACCATCAGTCCTGTGTCATGCCAACAGTAAAGCATCCTGAGACCATTCATGTGTGGGGTTGCTTCTCAGCCAAGGGAGTGGGCTCACTCACAATTTTGCTTAAGAACACAGCCATGAATAAAGAATGGTACCAACACATCCTCCGAGAGCAACTTCTCCCAACCATCCAGGAACAGTTTGGTGACGAACAATGCCTTTTCCAGCATGATGGAGCACCTTGCCATTAGGCAAAAGTGATAACTAAGTGGCTCGGTGAACAAAACATTGATATTTTGGGTCCATGGCCAGAACTCACCAGACCTTAAACCCATTGAGAATTTGTGGTCAATCCTCAAGAGGCGGGTGGACAAACAAAAACCCACAGATTCTGACAAACCTCAAGCATTGATTATGCAATAATGGGTTGCCATCAGTCAGGATGTGGCCCAGACGTTAATTGACAGCATGCCAGGCCGGATTGCAGAGGTCTTGAAAAAGAAGGGTCAACACTGCAAATATTGACTCTTTGCATCAACTTCATGTAATTGTCAATAAAAGCCTTTGACAATTATTAAATGCTTATAATTGTACTTCAGTATTCCATAGTAACACCTGACAAAAATATCTAAAGACACTTAAGCAGCAAACTTTGTGGAAATTAATGTGTCATTCTCAACTTTTGGCCTCGACTGTACATAGCTTCAACAAACAGCAGTTCCCATGCACCCTTGCTTTATTGAAGTCAAAGCTAAGCATCTGGTCATTAAATAAAAATCTAATCAAATTTTATTTGTCACATACACATGGTTAGCAGATGTTAATGCGAGTGTAGCGAAATGCTTGTGCTTCTAGTTCCGACAATGCAGTAATAACCAACAAGTAATCTAACTAACAATTCCTAAACTGCTGTCTTATACACAGTGTAAGGGGATAAAGAATATGTACATAAGGATATATGAATGAGTGATGGTACAGAACAGCATAGGCAAGATACAGTAGATGGTATCGAGTACAGTATATACATATGAGATGAGTATGTAAACAAAGTGGCATAGTTAAAGTGGCTAGTGATACATGTATTTCATAAGGATGCAGTCGATGATATAGAGTACAGTATATACGTATGCATATGAGATGAATAATGTAGGGTAAGTAACATTATATAAGGTAGCATTGTTTAAAGTGGCTAGTGATATATTTACATCATTTCCCATCAATTCCCATTATTAAAGTGGCTGGAGTTGAGTCAGTGTCAGTGTGTTGGCAGCAGCCACTCAATGTTAGTGGTGGCTGTTTAACAGTCTGATGGCCTTGAGATAGAAGCTGTTTTTCAGTCTCTCGGTCCCAGCTTTGATGCACCTGTACTAACCTCGCCTTCTGGATGATAGCGGGGTGATCAGGCAGTGGCTCGGGTGGTTGATGTCCTTAAGGATCTTTATGGCCTTCCTGTAACATCGGGTGGTGTAGGTGTCCTGGAGGGCAGGTAGTTTGCCCCCGGTGATGCGTTGTGCAGACCTCACTACCCTCTGGAGAGCCTTACGGTTGAGGGCGGAGCAGTTGCCGTACCAGGCGGTGATACAGCCCGCCAGGATGCTCTCGATTGTGCATCTGTAGAAGTTTGTGAGTGCTTTTGGTGACAAGCCGAATTTCTTCAGCCTCCTGAGGTTGAAGAGGCGCTGCTGCGCCTTCTTCACGATGCTGTCTGTGTGAGTGGACCAATTCAGTTTGTCTGTGATGTGTATGCCGAGGAACTTAAAACTTGCTACTCTCTCCACTACTGTTCCATCGATGTGGATAGGGGGGTGTTCCCTCTGCTGTTTCCTGAAGTCCACAATCATCTCCTTAGTTTTGTTGACGTTGAGTGTGAGGTTATTTTCCTGACACCACACTCCGAGGGCCCTCACCTCCTCCCTGTAGGCCGTCTCGTCGTTGTTGGTAATCAAGCCTACTACTGTTGTGTCGTCCGCAAACTTGATGATTGAGTTGGAGGAGTGCGTGGCCACGTAGTCGTGGGTGAACAGGGAGTACAGGAGAGGGCTCAGAACGCACCCTTGTGGGGCCCCAGTGTTGAGGATCAGCGGGGAGGAGATGTTGTTACCTACCCTCACCACCTGGGGGCGGCCCGTCAGGAAGTCCAGTACCCAGTTGCACAGGGCGGGGTCGAGACCCAGGGTCTCGAGCTTGATGACGAGCTTGGAGGGTACTATGGTGTTGAATGCCGAGCTGTAGTCGATGAACAGCATTCTCACATAGGTATTCCTCTTGTCCAGATGGGTTAGGGCAGTGTGCAGTGTGGTTGAGATTGCATCGTCTGTGGACCTATTTGAGCGGTAAGCAAATTGGAGTGGGTCTAGGGTGTCAGGTAGGGTGGAGGTGATATGGTCCTTGACTAGTCTCTCAAAGCACTTCATGATGACGGAAGTGAGTGCTACGGGGCGGTAGTCGTTTAGCTCAGTTACCTTAGCTTTCTTGGGAACAGGAACAATGGTGGCCCTCTTGAAGCATGTGGGAACAGCAGACTGGTATAGGGATTGATTGAATATGTCCGTAAACACACCAGCCAGCTGGTCTGCGCATGCTCTGAGGGCGCGGCTGGGGATGCCGTCTGGGCCTGCAGCCTTGCGAGGGTTAACACGCTTAAATGTTTTACTCACCTCGGCTGCAGTGAAGGAGAGACCGCATTTTTCCGTTGCAGGCAGTGTCAGTGGCACTGTATTGTCCTCAAAGCGGGCAAAAAAGTTATTTAGTCTGCCTGGGAGCAAGACATCCTTGTCCGTGACTGGACTAATTCATTACAAGAATTCTACAAGGGTAGTTTTCAGAACAAACAAAATATTGTAGAAAGAACTGGCATGATGAGTGGCTTGATGATGATGATGCAGTTCTCCAAACCCCATCCAGAACACCACTTGTGTACCAAGTTCTCTTTGGCATATGGACGGTGGGAGTTTGGTCTGTTTTAAGTTCTCTTGTCAGGAATACAGTCACCATAACGCAGTTGAAATGCCTGGTGCTTCTTTAGAGTGGGAGGGAGACTGCTAAATAACAATGTTCCATTTCAACTGTAAGCAATGATGTTCCAAATTGAGTAGACATTTAGTTTGGGAGAGTGTAAAGTGGGGCAAAAAAGTATTTAGTCAGCCACCAATTGTGCAGTTTCTCCCACTTAAAAAGATGAGAGGCCTGTAATTTTCATCATAGGTACACTTCAACTATGACAGACAAAATGAGAGAAAAAAATCCAGAAAATCACATTGTAGGATTTTTAATGAATTTATTTGCAAATTATGGTGGAAAATAAGTATTTGGTCAATAACAAAAGTTTCTCAATACTTTGTTATATACCCTTTGTTGGCAGAGGTCAAATGTTTTCTGTAAATCTTCACAAGGTTTTCATACACTGTTGCTGGTATTTTGGCCCATTCCTCCATGCTGATCTTCTCTAGAGCAGTGATGTTTTGGGCCTGTTGCTGGGCAACACGGACTTTCAACTCCCTCCAAAGATTTTCTATGGGGTTGAGATCTGGAGACTGGCTAGGCCACTCCAAGACCTTGAAATTCTTCTTACGAAGCCACTCCTTCATTGCCCGGGCGGTGTGTTTGGGATCATTGTCATGCTGAAAGACCCAGCCATGTTTCATCTTCAAATGCCCTTGCTGATGGAAGGAGGTTTTCACTCAATCTCACGATACATGGCCCCATTCATTCTTTCCTTTGCACGGATCAGTCGTCCTGGTCTCTTTGCAGAAAAACAGCCCCAAAGCATGATGTTTCCACCCCCATGCTTCACAGTAGGTATGGTGTTCTTTGGATGCAACCCAGCATTCTTTGTCCTCCAAACATGACGAGTTGAGTTTTTACCAAAAAGTTATATTTTGGTTTCATCTGACCATATGACATTCTCCCAATCTTCTTCTGGATCATCCAAACGCTCTCTAGCAAACTTCAGATAGGCCTGGACATGTACTGGCTTAAGCAGGGAGACACGTCTGGCACTGCAGGATTTGAGTCCTGGGCGGCGTAGTGTGTTACTGATGGTAGGCTTTGCTACTTTGGTCCCAGCTCTCTGCAGGTCATTCACTAGTTCCCCCCGTGTGGTTCTGGGATTTTTGTTCACCGTCTTTGTGATCATTTTGACCCCACGGGGTGAGGTCTTGTGTGGAGCCCCAGATCGAGGGAGATTATCAGTGGTGTTGTATGTCTTCCATTTCCTATTAATTGCTCCCACAGTTGATTTCTTCAAACCAAGCTGCTTACCTATTGCAGATTCAGTCTTCCCAGCCTGGTGCAGTCTACAATTTTATTTCTGGTGTCCTTTGACAGCTCTTTGGTCTTGGCCATAGTGGAGTTTGGAGTGTGACTGTTTGAGGTTGTGGACAGGTATCTTTTATACTGATAACAAGTTCAAACAGGTGCCATTAATACAGGTAACGAGTGGAGGACAGAGGAGCCTCTTAAAGAAGAAGTTACAGGTCTGTGAGAGCCAGAAATATTGCTTGTTTGTAGGTGACCAAATACATTTCACACAAAAGTATGTTCATCTCTAGGAGACAGAATGCGTCTCCTTCCTGAGTGGTATGACAGCTGCATGGTCCCATGGTGTTTATACTTGCGTGCTATTGTTTGTACAGATGAACGTGGTACCTTCAGGCTTTTGGAAATTGCTCCAAAGGATGAACCAGACTTGTGGAGGTCTACAATTTAATTTATTGGCTGATTTCTTTTGATTTCCCCATGATGTCAAGCAAAGAGGCACTGAGTTTGAAGGTAGGCCTTGAAGGTACACCTGCAGGTACACCTCCAACTGACTCAAATGATGTCAATTAGCCTATCAGAAGCTTCTAAATCCATGACATCATTTTCTGGAATTTTCCAAGCTGTTTAAAGGCACAGTCAACTTCGTGTACGTAAACTTCTGACTCCCTGGAATTGTGATACAGTGAAATAATCTGTCTGTAAACAGTTGTTGGAAAAATGACTTGTGTCATGCATGAAGTAGATGTCCTAACTGACTTGCCAAAACTACAGTTTGTTAACAAGAAATTTGTGGAGTGGTTGAAAAGCGAGTTTTAATGACTCCAACCTAAGTATGTAAACTACCGACTTCAACTGTAAATTGAAATACATTTACCAAATGATATAATTACTCCTATCTCTATAAATAAATTAAATAATTGAAAATACTACACCAGCATAATTTAGCCATGTAGAATCAATAGCTTTTTAAAAATGCTGCAGATTGTGTTTTGTCACATAATGAGCGCACAGGCCTAGTCTACAGTCGGGAGTCCCGCAATTGGGCAGTCCACACGGCAAATATAAAATAGCCGGATAGTTTAGTTGTGGCTGTCAATGAACAGCAGGCAGCAGGTCGAAGGTATTTTGCAATATTTTAAAATACAATTGGGGAAAAGTCTGAATAGGTGAATGCCACTGGCAAGTTGGTGGACTAGGATTTCCTCATAGGCCTAAAATCTGTGTACCCACTCTTTTCATTTGCCTATGCTATTGATTGCATTTAAGACATGGGTCCTTTGTTTTGTTGATCTCAGTATGTTAATGTCGGAGTAGCTTGTCATTCTTGTCATTTGCTTGGAATAAAAATATATTATTGTGTCATGTAAAATGACGTAGAATTGCAGGAAATTTTAGAAAAGGCCTTTTTTCCTCTGACCCTGGTCTTCAGGACTGAGCCCCAAACGTTATGAAACTCGGGTGATGGCCCAGATCCAGAGCATTCCAAACATGCTCAGTGGGTGACATGTCTGATGAGTATACAGGCCATGGATGAACTGGGATATTTTCAGCTACCAGGAATTGTGTACAGATCCTTGCGACATGGGGCTGTGCATTATCATGTTGAAACATGAGGTGATGATGGCAAATTAATGGCACAATAATGGGCCCCAGGATCTCAATTTTAGCATGTAAATCTTGGTGGGGCAAACTCCCCATTTTTTTTATTTTTTTATGCATGCCAGCAAAGCCACTACACAACACTAAACAATACATTAATTGCACTATAACAGTGACAAACGGTGCCCACAAACTGTTAGGGCCTACATAAACCTGTCCCAATAGCAGAGTTTTCTTTTCAGCACCATCAGTGGACTCTTGTCTGGCAGCGAAACAGTTCATTCAGCCTAATTTACTGCCTTTAAAAAAAACATAGCTGATATGGCCGACTAAACAAATGTGGTTTCTACTGACAATTGACATGTACAAACTATGGCATACAGGGACGACGAGCGTAATAAGAGGCAATCCGTATTGATTAAGACATTAATGAGCGAGCTCAGACAGACGTAGTCAATAACTATTTATTCAATGACCTTTAAATGGTGTCAGACCAAGGCTCTGCATCGGTCCTCGTGCCCTTAGACCTTAGTGCTGCTTTTGACACCATCAATCACCACGTTCATTTGGAGAGATTGGAAACCCTAATTGGTCTACATGGAAATGTTCTGGCATGATTTAGATATGTCGGAACAATATCAGTTCATCTCTGTGGATGGTTTGTCCTCTGACAACTCAATTGTAAGTGTCAGTGTTCCTCAAGGTTCCATTTTAGGACCACTATTGTTTTTACTATAAATTTTACCTCTTGGTGATAACATTGTTTCCGAATGACAACTTTCACTGCTATGCGGACGATACACAGCTGTACATTTAGATTCAATATGGTGAAGCCCCAAAATTGCCCTCTCTGGAAGCCTGTGTTTCAGACATAAGGAGGTGGATGGCAGCAAAAAATGTTTTACTTTTAAATTCTGACAAAACAGAGATGCTAGTTCTAGGTCTCAAGAAACAATATTGATCTTCTGTTGGATCTGACAATCTTGATGGTTGTACAGTCATCTCAAATAAAACAGAGAAGGACCTCGGCGTTACTCTGGACCCTGATCTCTCTTTTGACGAACATATCAAGAATATTTCAAGTATAGCTTTTCGTAACATTGCAAAAATCAGAAACGTTTTGTCCAAAAATGTAGAAAAGCTAATCCGTGCTTTTGTAACTTCTAGATTAGACTACTGCAATGCTCTACTTTCTGGCTACCTGGATAAACACGGCTGCTAGAATCTTGACTAGAACCAAAAAAATAAACTTTGTCATATTACTTCAGTGCTAGCCTCTCCTATCCACACTGATGTCTAGGTTTTACTGCTAACCTACAAAGCATTATACATGGGCTTGCTCCTATGTATCTCTCCGATTTTAGACCTACCGTACATACCTACACATACGCTACGGTCACAAGACACAGGCCTCCTTATTGTCCCTAGAATTTCTAAGCAAACAGCTTGAGGCAGGGCTTTCTCCTATAGAGCTCAATTTTTATGGAGTGGTCTGCCTACCCATGTGAGAGACGCAGACTCGGTCTCGTCCTTTGTCTTTATTGAACTAATCTCTACAGTAGGTCCTATGATTACGTGTAGTCTGGCCCAGGGGTACGAAGGTGAACGGAAAGGCACTGGAGCGACGAACCGCCCTTGCTGTCTCTGCCTGGCTGGATCCCCCTTCTCCACTGGGATTGTCTGCCTCTGACCCTATTACGGGGGCTGAGTAATTGGCTTACTAGTTCTCTTACATGCTGTCCCTAGGAGGGAAAGTCACTTGAGTGGGTTAAGTCACTGACGTGATCTTACTGTCCGGGATGGCACCTCCTCGGGTTCGTACCGTGGGGAAATTTTTGTGGGCTATACTCAGCCTTGTCTCAGGGTAGTAAGTTGGTGGTTTGCAGGTATCCCTCTAGTGGTGTGGGGGCTGTGCCTTGGCAAAGTGGGTGGGGTTATATCCTGCCTGGTTGGTCCTACCCGAGGGTATCGTCCCGACCCCTTCTGTCTCAGCCTCATGTATCTATGCTGCAATAGTTTGTGTGGGGGGCTGGGGTCAGTCTTATCTGGTGTAATTCTCCTGTCTTATCCGGTGTCCTGTGTGAATTTGAGTATGCTCCCTCTAATTCTCTCTCTCCCTCCTCCCAGAGGACCTGAGCCCTAGGACCATGCCTCAGGACTACCTGGCCTGATGACTCCTTGCTGTCTCCAGTCCACCTGGTCATGCTGCTGCTCCAGTTTCAACTGTTCTGCCTGCAGCTATGGAACCCTGACCTGTTCACTGGATGTGCTACCTTGTCCCAGCCCCACAGTTTTCAACGCTCTCTCTCTCTAACGTACCTGTTGTCTCGAACTCTGAATGCTCGGCTATGAAAAGCCAACTGACATTTACTCCTGAGGTGCTGACCTGTTGCACCCTCTACAACCACTGTGCTTATTATTATTTGACACTGCTGGTCATCTATGAACATTTGAACATCTTGGCTGGGTTTCTGTAGAGCACTTTGACATTGGCAGATGTAAAAAGGGCTTTATAAATAAATTTGATTTATTGGTTCATACTTTTGAAATGTACAGTGACAGAATTCAGAACATGGGCCGTTCTTACAGTATTCTCCTAGTACACCAAGTCAGAACTCTAGGACAAATAAAGGGGGCATATAAGCAAACAAGCTTTTACAATATTGGTTGATTACATTTTTCTCTAAAACAGGCTATAGGCTACATGTGCACCACCAAGTCAGAACAGTGTGTTAAGTTATGAGGGGGAAAGGGACCAAATGATTAGGATGCGGAATATGGGCTACTAACTAGAGGTGGACCGATTTAATCGGCATGGCTGATTACTTAGGGCCGATTTCAAGTTATAACAACAATTGGTAATCTGCATTTTTGGATGCTGATTACATTGCATTCCACGAGGAAACTGCGTGGCAGGCTGACCACATGTTACGCGAGTGCAGCAAGGAGCCAAGGGAAGTTTTGAGCTAGCATAGAACTTATAAAAAACAACTAGTGATTATGTGAAGATTGATTAACTGCACATGGTTGATGATATTACTAGGTTAACTAGCTTGTCCTGCCTTGCATATAATCAATGCGGTGCCTGTTGATTATCATCGAATCACAGCCTACTTCGCCAAACGGGTGATGATTTAAGAAAAGCACAATTGTTGCACGACTGTTCCTAACCATAAACATCAATGCCTTTCTTAAAATCAATACACTGAAGTGTATTTTTTTAACCTGCATATATAGTTAAACGAAATTCATTTTAGCAGGCAATATTCACTATGGAAATTGTGTAATTTCTCTTGAGTTCATTGCATGCAGAGTCAGGGTATATGCAACAGTTTGGGCCGCCTAGCTCGTTGCGAACTCATTTGCCAGAATTTTACATAATTATGACATAACATTGAGAGTTGTGCAATGTAACAACAATATTTAGTCTTACGGTTGCCACCCATTCGATAAAATACCAAATAGTTCCGTATTTCACTGAAAGAACAAACATTTTATTTATTTATATTTGACCATATTAATGAACTAAGGCTCGTATTTCTGTGTATTTACTATAAATAAATCTATGATTTAATATTTGATAGAGCAGTCTGACTGAGCGGTGGTAGGCAGCAGCAGACTCGCAAGCATTCATTCAAACAGCACTTACCTGCATTTGCCAGCAGCTCTTCGCAATGCTTGAAGCACAGCGCTGTTTATGACTTCAAGCTTATCAACTCCCGAGATTAGGCTGGCAATACTATAGTGCCTATAAGAACATCCAAGAGTCAAAGGTATATGAAATACAAATGGTATAGAGAGAAATAGTCATAATTACTACAACCTAAAACTTCTTAACTAGGAATATTGAAAACTCATGTTCAAAGGAACCACCAACTTTCATATGTTCTCATGTTCTGAGCAAGGAACTTAAACGTTAGCTTTTTTACGTGGCACATATGTGTTTTTGCATTATTTAAATCAAATTGAACATGTTTCATTATTTGAGACTAAATTGATTTTATGTATTACATTAAGTTAAAATAAGTGTTCATTCAGTATTGTAATTGTCATTATTACAAATATATAAAAATCGGCCGACTAATGGATATCAGCTTTTTTTGGGGTCCTCCAAGTATCGGTATTGAAAAAAACTATAAATCGTCGACCTCTACTAACAGCTTACTACACAACATACACTTAGTATTACTTTCTTAGCTACAGTATACATATCTCCTGGCATATTACATAATTTATGCAGCAGCATACGATAGATTTTTTGGACTCACCTTGTTATGCTGGGCTCACTTGAACAGGAAGGTGGCACGGTGGTTCTTGTGGGAAAATTTTGTCATCAAAGTCTGGCATTCTCTGGATTCATGGTGCTTTCAAGACAACTAGGAACTCAAGTTTGAATCAAGGCGTCAGTGGTCGTCAGGTCGGAGCTCTAGAAAGAAGTCAGAGTCCCAGATTTGGAATTCCGAGTTGGATGACCGTTCAAAAGTGGTCTTGAACTCTCCGAAGTCTGAGATTTCCCAGTTACAAGTTTCCATTTGTTTTGAATGCGGCAGAAGTAACGCTAGATTGACAGCATGGCCAATGTGGTTGCATGTGAATGTTTATCCTTTTAAGTTTGGAAAAGAGACCCGTAAACCCTGACTTGGACTAAACACCCACTCCACTGAATAGCAGGCTAGTGATTGCTCTGCGATGCTTTCAGTTAGCCACTTATTCCTTCCAAACAACTTATTGTTGAATTTACGATTTCCAATTTGCCGATGAGCACCGACACATTTCTATCATGAATTGTTCTTCATATGACAAGGTTTGAAAATGATTTACCAGTAGATTGTCGACTTGATTCATGATGACTGCTTGTCTAGCTAAGATTTTGAAAGTATGATGTTGACATGATCACTCCAGACAAAGCTACGGTGGATATGTGATTTGATTTCAAAACAGGGAACACATTTTAGTTTTTTGCTCACAACAGCCCCACCATTTTATCCCTGAATTTTATTTAACTAGGCAAGTCAGTTAAGAACAAATTCTTAGTTACAATGACGACCTACCTACAGGGTCGGTCCCTGTAGCAAATTAGGACGAGGTGCCTTGCTCACGGACAGGAATTTCACATTTTCGGCTCGGGTATTCAAAACAGCGACCTCTCGGTTACTGGCCCAACGCTCTAAGCGTTAGGCTACCTGCCGCCCAAATGAATGACGGATCGTCACGGTATCTCTTCATTCAAATTGCCATCGATAAAATGCAATTGTGTTCGTTATCTGTAGCTTATGCTTGCCCATGCCATAACCCCACCGCCACCATGGGACACGCTGTTAACACTGCCATCTGCCCGGTAGTTGAAATCGCCATTCATCTATGAACTGCACACTTATCCAGCGTGCCAGTGACCATTGAAGGTAGGTATTTGCCAGTTGAAGTTGGTTCTGCCCACTATGATTAATTTTCTCCCATTGGAAACGACAGGCTGTAATCTATCTTGGGTTATTTTTTATTATTGAAAGGGTGTATAAACTGTGATGGAGTGGAGTTTAATCTGCTACTTGACCAAACCAGCCATAAAATGATGAAGTCAGCCTAGGTCATCGAGTGTCGCTCTTGAAAATTCCACCCTGCAACCTCTTCCCCTTGGAAACATTCCGCTTGTTCTTGAGGGTCAGTTTGCTACAGGCACTGCGCATATTCTATGCTCTTTCCACAGCAGTTAGGGCGGTGGGGTGATTCGTAAGTCTTTCCAAAATAGAGTGCACATTATGTGGTTTACAAACAAAGTTTATTTTCAATACACTGGAGTTGTTAAAAAGTAGACATTGTTTTGGACGAGTTTACTGTTTATTGGCAAGCAATCCGTACAAGCAGTATGGACCATAATAGATCGTATAAAAACATGGATTGTACTAAACACAACGCGAGAAAATAATATCGCGAGAGAACAGCATACATAACCTATCCCCTGCTTGTTATCAGCAGAATAAACAAGCCGTGAATACAGGCGGAGGTTATTGTCGAATTTAAAATTAGTTGTTATTTTGCTGAATTCTTTTACAATGGAAATTCTAGAGCTCTTGCCATCAAGCTTCGGATATGTCATATTTACATACTTTTATAGCTGGATCATGTTGAGTTATCTTGGTATTAAGGTTGGAGCTGCCAGAAAGAAATACGATGTGAAGGTAAGTACATGACGTTTCTGTCTGATGATGCGGAAATGAAATAACTGCGCTGCAATGCCAGATAAGTACATTTTAGTGCTGTAAACATAGCCTTCTTCTGTTCTGATCCGAATTTATATAAACGAATTCCAATCCTGCTCAAATTGGGAGCTTCATTCAATGTCAGTCGGTCACTTCTTGCCTTGGCTCGACCGTACTTGAGGTGCTATATACTTGGGGCTAAAGTAAAACACATTGAAGTGAACTTGACCTGCCCTATGTATAGTAGTCTGTTATGCAAACAACAATGTGTACATGAGAAATACAGGTTTCCTGATGATGCAGACGTTGTATATGTTAATGTCTTCCCCTCTTCTATTATGTCAAGTATTTTGAATCTGGTCTCCAAGAACTTGTCCCTAATGCACCACAACTCCATCCTAACGATGGCGACGCAGTAGACAGCTACTACTATTCCTATTGCTGGTACAGGAGCTCAGAGTATGACTATGCCACTTCTCACTGACTTTTTTTCTCCTCCACTGGGCAGTACCCTACCATGTACAGTGACAAGGAGCAGGTGTTCAACTGCATCCAGAGGGCCCACCAGAACACACTAGAGGTCTACCCACAGTGGCTTGTGTTCCAAACCATTGCAGCTCTTGTCTATCCAGTACGTATCTGCTCACACAAACCAGTATTACCAGGTTACATCACTTACACCGCCACACACATGGGTTGGATTTAATGTCAGCTTACATTTGAGTGGCTCTTTCACAACCACATTCAGAAACTAGTAGTTGCCCATTTTAAAATCCTCTAAATCCTGCATGCTACTACCTAATTACTGCATGCTACTACCTAGTTGAACAGCATTCTTTTGTCAACTCACACACAGTGCACTATTGGCCTTATCCCTGTGTAAATACTGATAGATAAATGCTTCTAAAGAAAGGTTTATCACCAGTGTAATTTGCTGATAATAAGTAAACCAAGTGGGAGTGGCATACCATGTTCTCTGGATGATCATTGACAGCATGTGCTGCATTTCTGTCCTCTTTACACAACCAACGACAGCACATACTAGTATAGGCCACACCTCACTGGTGTTGTGACAATGATTCAGCGTCTTCTCTATTTGACAGTTCACTGCCTGTTACACTGTCCGACATCCTCACTCTGTTTTACCCTTTTTCCTGTTACCCAATTACTCATCCCTCCACTTATAAGACTTCTGCAGCTGTGCTGGGAGCCATCTGGGTCACCAGCAGGTTCTCCTATGCCTGGGGTTACTACACCGGAGGTAAGACCATCTGTTGTAATGACATTGCACATCATGACATGAACACCTCTTATCTTTGTTTATTACTTTTGAGCCAGTTTCCATTCAATAATTCACAAACAGGGTCACAGGGCATGAGTGAAAAAGGTTAAACTCCCAATCCACTCCTTGTAGATTAGATATGCTTTTAGCAACTATTTAGTATTTCAACCATAACTACATTTTATCATTATTGTATACCATTATGGAAATTAGTACTACAGCTGTATTTTATGAAAATGTCACGTGAAATGTGCTGAAATATTCTGCAAAATGGTAGCAGGTATTGATTGGAAGAATCACACTCTTATTCAGCATTTTCTAAATGGCTGTAAACTATAATAATTCTACCCCCCTCAGATCCAGCCAAGAGGATGAAGGGTGCCTATGGGTACATTGGTTATTTTGGAGTCATCATTCTTTCCATCGCAGTGGCTTTGCAGTTGCTTGGAGTCTTGTGAGCCAGCTGGTTCTGTCAGCTATTTGCCCTTTTTCTAAAGAAATATGTCTTGCAATTGCTTGTGCTTTTTCATTCAAACAGCCACTATGATATCATGTAGCTGAAAAATATATTTTCAATTATGATAAGTCTTTAATTGCTGTCGTCTTACCAGTGTGTAAACAATTATAGGCCTATGTGTTGCTGCAACACAATTGAGTTTTGTTAGTTGATACTGTGAGGACTATTGATTGATTTAAAAAAAATATATGATTATCAGGCATTTGTAACCATTCATGCCCATGTACTGGCAACTATGTTAATAAAGATGAATGTAAACATTGTCAGAAGTTCTCATATTCAACCATGTTATAAATTCCTATGTGCTAGACTTGATATATAATTTTCCAAAGGGTAGAGAAATATAGAAGGCAAATAATGACGCTTGTGGTCTCTCGTGACTGTAAATTGGTGGAATTGCACATCAAACTAGGTCATGAAACAATCTACCAACCAATGGTCCCCCACACCCCTTAATATGCCAGTGAGATGCAGACAGTAGCTTAAACTGTTGTGGCCCGCTGGCCCATAGGGATTCTCTGTGATCGCTGACTTCACACAGCTCTATGAATACTCTTTTCAAAATGTTTTTATAAAATAGTGCAATTGAAACATTTAAGTAAGGTATCTCATCAACTGAATTGATATTGAACAGTATATGTCCGTTAGCAGGCCCAGTCCTGGTTGCAGCCTACAGTGTCTGTCTGCAATGGAATTTTATGAATGCCCGTCCATGTGAGTCCCTGTGCTTATGGATAACTTCTATTTAATTTCATCTCGGCAAGGTCAAATGAGGAAATGTTATAATTTTTCTAGTTGAAAATTGGATCTCAACTAATTTTCTTGTTTATGGTTTCCAAATTGGGTATAGAGTAACAGAAAACAAATAACAAAATGTATCACATTTTTTATTGAAATGTTTACCTGGAAGTACACACCCCCAAATATAATTTTCACAACACATAGCCGGTTGAACTGCAGTACTGTCAGCTGCACAGAGAAAGGATTAGACATTTGTGTGATAGGAAGATAAAAAATAGTAATGTTAGCTAAAATGCTTAACTTATCATGAAGTTAGCATGCCAATAGAACTAACTCAGCGAAGTGCAAAAAGTAAGAATGACCTGACTTTGCAGAGGCCGTATCACCCTAAATGCTCCACGGCCAATGCAGATGTCAGATTGACCATGCAGTGCCATTAAATTAGTCCCTCTACTAGTAGTAGCTAGCTAGTGGATATAAATGAGCATGAAAGGCGCTGCATGGTCAATCCAATGTCTGCAGTGGCATTACAGTATTTCTGTGATGCAGCCTCCGCAGAAGTCAGAGCAACCATACTTTTTGGCTTCATGGAGCAGAGCGGTTGTGAAGGAAGTTGTCAAGGAAGTGAGTTTGTGATTATAAAGGACCTCCCTCCACCACCTACAGTGAATCAATTATGTCAATGCGGAGCAATACAGAGCTCTCTGCAATGATATACAATTTGATCGGGGCATGGCGATGCTGCTTGATTTGGACTCTGCATGCCTCCGGAGGCTCCGCAAGTGCGTCACACCCTCCATATGAAGCCTCTGACCATATTTTTGGATCAAGCATACATTGGCTTTAGCGAACACGTAAACAATTCAAACAAAAAAACGACATAGACTTACAGGTTACTTGTCAGTTACATATAGTTTTGGTTTTGGCAAGTCGGTTAGGACATCAACTTTGCGCATGACACAATATTTCCAACAATTGTTTACAGACAGATTATTTCACTTATAATTTACTGTATCACAATTCCAGTGGGTCTGAAGTTAACACAAAATTGACTGTGCCTTTAAACAGCTTGGAAAATTCCAGAAAATGGTGTCATGGCTTTAGAAGCTTCTGATAGGCTAGCTGACATCATTTGAGTCAATTGGAGGTGAACCTGTGGATGTATTTCAAGGCCTACCTTCAAACTCAGTGCCTCTTTGCTTGACATCATGGGGAAATAAAAATAAATCAGCCAAAACCTCAGAAAAACATTTTTGACCTCCACAAGTCTGGTTCATCCTTGGGAGCAATTTCCAAATGCCTGAAGGTACCGCGCTCATCTGTACAAACAATACTAAGCAAGTATAAACACCATGGGACCACGCAGCTGTCATATCACTCAAGTAGGAGATGTGTTGTGTCTCCTAGAGATGAACATACTTTTGTGCGAAAAGTGCAAATCAATCCCAGAACAACAGCAAAGGACCTTGTGAAGATGCTGGAGGAAACAGGTACAAAAGTATCTATATCCACAGTAAAACGAGTCCTATATAGACATAACCTGAAAGGCCGCTCAGCAAGGATGAAGCCACTGCTTCAAAACCGCCATAAAAAAACAGACTACGGTTTGCAACTGCACATGGGGACAAATATCACACTTTTTGAAGAAATGTCCTCTGGTCTGATGAAACAAAAATAGCACTGTTTGGCCATAATGACCATTGTTATGTTTGGAGGAAAAAGGGGGAGGCTTGCAAGCCGAAGAACACCATCCCAACCGTGAAGCACGGGGGTGGCAGCATCATGTTGTGGGGGTGCTTTGCTGCAGGAGGGACTGGTGCACTTCACAAAATAGATGACATCATGAGGCAGGACAATTATGTGGATATATTGAAGCAACATCTCAAGACATCAGTCTGGAAGTTAAAGCTTGGTCGCAAATTGTTCTTCAAAATGGACAATAACCCCAAGCATACTTCCAAAGTTGTGGCAAAATGGCATAAGGACAACAAAGTCACGTTATTGGAGTGGCCATCACAAAGCCCTGACCTCAATCCTATAGAAAATGTGTAGGTAGAATTGAAAAAGCACTTGCGAGCAAGGAGGCCTACAAACCTGACTCAGTTACACCAGCTCTGTCAGGAGGAATGGGCCAAAATTCACCCAACTTATTGTGGGAAGCTTGTGGAAGGCTACTCAAAACATTTGACCCAGGTTAAACAATTTAATAGCAATGCAACCAAATACTAATTGAGTGTATGTAAACTTTTGACCCACTGGGAATGTGATGAAAGAAATAAAAGCTGAAATAAATAATTCTCTCTACTATTACGCTGACATTTCACATTCTTAAAATAAAGTGGTGATCCTAACTGACCTAAGACAGGGAATTTTTACTATGACTAAATGTCAGGAATTGTGAAAAACGGAGTTTAAATATATTTGGCTAAGGTGTATGTAAACTTCTGACTTCAACAGTAGCTCAGCATTCAACACCATAGTACCCTCCAAGCTTATCATTAAGCTCAGGGGCCCTGGGTCTGAACCCCTCCCTGTGCAACTGGATCCTGGACTTCCTGACAGGTCTCCCCCAGGTGGTGAAAGTAAGAAACAACACCTCCACTTTGCTGATCTTCAACACATGGGCCCCACAAGGGTGCGTGATCAGCCCCCTACTGTACTCCCTGTTCACCCATGACTGCCTGGCCACGCACGCCTCCAACTCAATCATTAAGTTCGCAGACGACACAACAGTAGTAGGCCTGATTACCAACAATGAAGAGACAGTCTACAGAGAGGAAGTGAGGACCCTGTGAGAGTTGTGCAAGGAAAATAACCTCTCACTCAACATCAACAAAACAAAGGAGCTGATCGTGTATTTCAGGCAACAGCAGAGAGAGCACGCTCCTATCCACATAGACAGGACCGTGGAGATGGTTCTTCGGCGTACACATCACTGATCAATTTGTAAGTCGCTCTGGATAAGAGCGTCTGCTAAATGACTTAAATGTAATGTAAATGTAATCTGAAATGGTCTACCCACACAGACAGTGTGGTGAAGAAGGCGTAACAGAGTCTCTTCAACCTCAGGATGCTGAATAAATATGTCTTGGCCCCTAAAACCCTCACAAACTTTTAGAGATGCACAATTGAGAGCATCCTATCGGGCTGTATCACTCCTTGGTCCGGCAACTGCACCGACCACAATCGTAGGGCTCTACAGAGTGGGGGGACGGGGGGACGGGACGGGACGGGGGGGGCAAACTACCTGCCCTCCAGGACTCCTACAGCACCCGATGTCACAGGGAGGCCAAGAAGATCATCAAGAACATCAGCCACCCGAGCAACGGCCTGTTCACCCCTCTATCATCCAAAAGGCTAGGTCCGTACAGGTGCATCAAAGATGGGCCTGAGAGACTGAAAAACAGTTTCTATCTCAAGGCCATCAGACTGTTAAATAGCATTCACTAGCCGGCTTCCACCCGGTTACTCAACCCTGCACCTTAGAGGCTCCTGCCCTGTATGCATCGACTTGGAATCACTGGCCACTTTAATAATGTTTACATACTGCTTTACTAATCTCCTATGTATATACTTTATTTTATTCTACTGTATTTTAGTCAATGGAACACATTCCATCTGTTGATGAAGCCACCTGAAATAAATGGCTGCATACCAATTGTCAATCCCTCTCCTCATGGGTATCCAAGCATTGGATATGTGTAAACATTGGCTACTTTACACCATTATTAAATCACTGAGATGAGAAGAAATGTGCAAGTCCACGCTTTCGGAGAAGGACAATGGATATGCAGCCAATGTTCATGGTCACATTACTTTGAACTCCACACTGTTTGCCACACTCAGGCAGAAAACGGAATGTTCTATTCTCAGGCAGAACATCCTTTCAAAGAAACACAATTTAATTATATCTATATTTGTAATTTTAATGTATTCCAAACACAGGTGGTAACCAGATTATCCCAATAATTTAGGGTAGTAAACGATGCCCCCCTCTGGTATTTTCTATTGCGAAAACAATATACTTTACTTATTAATTCAAAGAGGAAATTAACTGCAGTACTACAAAGAACGACGCCGGACACAGTAAAATGAGAGGTGTGTCCCAGTGCAACATAATAGCTCTGCCTACTGGGGCGTGCGCTTTTTGAAGTAAGCGCTCGTATTGTAGTATTTCAACGAATCGAGTTGCCCTACCGGTGAGTACTGTACACCGCGGTACAGTGCAGAGCAGATCTACAAGAATGCGCAACTGATGCTGATATTGGCACCTCTAACATCAAAGAGGCGTGGAAAGTAAACTGAGCAGGCGTGTGATTGAAGCACACGGAAGCAAAGTAATAAACGGCGTCTGGGTGGGTCCATAACGAACATAACAAATAAAAGGTAAGGTAATTTATTACCTATGAATATTAGGTGACCGTTTAATTTCTAATCTTTGTTTGTTTGTTTGTTATTGCTGTTAAGATATTGTTGTATTTTGGGATACTGGGTCTTGCGTTGCGAACAACACGCAGGCTCGTTCGAGGAAGGGCTGGTGCACCCAATGCTTTGAACAATAGACTGCGATCAAACTCACACATGGATATGGCGCAATATCGATTTATTTGAAACAATATTTAGCTATCGATTGATACACGTGTAAATTACCATAATTAATTTGACTTAAGAAAACTACTATTTGTGTTTGAGAGTTTATGCGCTTTAGAGCATCGTAACAGCTTTGTGTTTACGCAGCTTGACCTAATTTTACTCTATGGATAGGTGGAAAAAGCATTTATGGGGCACTAAATAGGTGAATCCTTAGCACTGAAAGCTCAGGTAAACTGAGTCGGCATAGCAAATAGCAGATGCTTGCCAACTAAACATTCGTTTCACAGTGCTAAACTGTTGGATTCTTGTTATAAATATAGCTCAATAGCTACCTCCTCCATTTTACGTGTTGATACACCACATGTGTCATGAAGCTATGCGGTATACTATTCCGTATGCATGGAGTAGGTACCTGGCACTTATGCCATCTCATTAACTAGTATCTGGGCAACATTTTACCAGTAGTGGGTTTGATAAGTAAATGTTTTCATAGGACAGGCATTATAGATTAACTGTAATTAGTAATAGTTAACTCCATCCCTGCCTGGGTCTCTTACTCTAACCCAGCTCCTTTTCCCTTCACAGCTCAGAACCATGTCAGGGTTTTTGGACAGCATCCGGTGCGGAGAATGCGAATGCAATGTGGACTGGGGAGAGAGGAGAAACACCATTGCATCTATAGCTGCTGGAGTCCTGGTATGTTTTACTTTGCTATCACATTTGACAACTGTACATCACTGTGAAGAGAGAAAGAAGGCGTATTCCTAAATCCTAATCCATATTCCTGCAGTTTTTCACTGGTTGGTGGATAATCATTGATGCAGCTGTGAACTATCCAGATGAGGCGACTTTCCATCATGCTTATCACGCCTGTGGTGTCATCGCTACTGTGGCCTTTCTCATGTAAGTCATGCTGTATTGTGAATGTGTCCCAACGGGGTTGTGGTCAGTCTCATTTTAATTCAGGAATTCAGTCTGTTGAAATTCTCCTTGAAAATAAATTGAGCTCTTTCAACTTTTGTCTTTGGTACTTCTCTAGGATCAATGCTGTCTCGAATGGCCAAGTGAGAGGGGACAGCTACAGTGAAGGTTGCATTGGACAGACCGGTATGTGTATGACAGGATTACTCCATTCCTTTTCCTAACTGCGTACCATTCCTTGAATTTAAGATTCAATCCTAAATGCAAAATGATGTAGATAAATCGAGCAGCTCAGAGCTGAACTTCTGTTGCATTGGCAAAATACAAAGGCACGTTTGAGAAGAGAAAGCGACAAAGCAAGCGTGCAGAGTTATGTAGCCTAGCCTGATTTGACGTTTGAGGGTTATTCCCATTGCATCATCATGTAGGCATATTTTTGTATATGTAGTGTATGCGGACACCCAGCCATTCAATCTCCATAGAAAACATTGGCAGTAGAATGGCCTTACCTAAGAGCTCAGTGACTTTCAATGTGGCACCATCATAGGATGCCACCTTTCCAACAAGTCAGTTCTTCAAATTTCTGCCCTACTAGAGCTGCCTGGTCAACTTTAAGTGCTGTTATTAGAAAGTGGAAAAGTCTAGCAGCAACAGTGGTAGGCCACACAAGCTCACAGAACGGGGGCTGCATAGCGTGTAAAAATGGTCTTTCCTCCGTTGCAATGGTCACTACGGAGTTCCAAACTGCCTCTAGAAGCAACTTCAACTGTTTGTCAGGAGCTTCACAAAATAGGTTTTCATGATCGAATAGCGGCACACAAGCCTGAGATCACCATAAGCAATGCCAATTGTCGGCTGGAGTGGCGTAAAGCTCACTGCCATTGAACTCTGGAGCTGTGGAAATGCGTTTTCTGGAGTGATGAATCACGCTTCAACATCTGGCAGTCGGATGGACAAAACTGGATTTGGTGGATGCCAGGAGAACGCTACCTGCCCCAAAGCATAGTGCCAACTGTAAAGTTTTGTGTAGGAGGAATAATGGTCTGGGTCTGTTTTTCATGATTCGGGCTAGGCCCCTTAGTTCCAGTGAGGGAGAAGGGAAATCTTGAAGCTACAGCATACAATGACATTCCAGACGATTCTGTGCTTCCAACTTTGTGGCAATAGTTTCAGCATGACAATATCCCTGTGCACAAAGCAAGGTCCATACAGAAATGGTTTGTTGAGATCGGTGTGGAAGAACTTGATTGGTCTGCACAGAGCCCTGACCTCAACCCAATCGAACACCTTTGGGATGAATTGGAAGGCGACTGCTAGCCCAACCTAATCGCCCAACATCAGTGCCCGACCTCACTAATGCTCTTGTGCCTGATTGGAAGCAAGTCCCCGCAGCAATGTTACAACATCCAGTGGAAAGCCTTCCCAGAAGAGTGGAGGCTGTTACAGCAGCAAAGGGGGACCAACTCCATATTAATGCCCATGATTTTGGATTGAGATATTTGACGAGCTGGCGTCCACATACTTTTAGTCATGTAGTGTAGGCTTATGTGCTCTCCACATTTTAGCATATGTGCCCTATGTATTTTTGACAGAGGGGAATAGAATATCCCCAAAACATTGTGATAAATGAATATAGACTATATAGTGTTTTGGGTTAATGTGAAAAACTATACCCACTAGCGAACGGTCCCCGTCATGGAGGTTTATGAAAAGCAATCATTCAATAAGGTAAAGTAGCTACTAACTTGTTAGATAACTGTCCATTTGGCCAAGCTGGAACAGAGGTGCGTCTCCAATTATTTATTTTAGAATATAGAAAATAGTTCCCAGTACACCAGAATTTGTGGGCAACAAAATATGTGTATGTGACCAATAACGATTTGATTCATAATGTAAATGAACTGATCATTATGTGCCTCCATTTCTGTAAGAATTGTAGTCAAATTTTCTGGTAACAGTCCTCATTCGTGGCATTGGAGCGTAATTCGCACAACTGCAACACCAGTCTGTGTTGATCCTGGGGATGGGTTGGGGCTGTAGTCCAGCTACTGCTATAACACCAGTCTGTGTTGATCCTGGGGATGGGTTGGGGCTGTAGTCCAGCTACTGCTATAACACCAGTCTGTGTTGATCCTGGGGATGGGTTGGGGCTGTAGTCCAGCTACTGCTATAACACCAGTCTGTGTTGATCCTGGGGATACTGCTATAACACCAGTCTGTGTTGGTTGGGGGGCCGTAGTCCAGCTACTGCTACGTCTGTGTTGATCCTGGGGATGGGTGGCTCCAGAGCAGTCTGTGTTGATCCTGGGGATGGGTTGGGGCAGCCATCTGAAGCTCAATTTGCCTCAATTCTTTGTCCAAATACTCTGGCTCAAATAAATACGGTTCAACAACACCATCGGCACCCCTCCAGTAGTTTTCATCGCTCATGAGTATTTTGTCATCAGACATACAGTATATTTGTAGGTTATTGATTCCTTTGTATAACTAATGTGTAACAATGTGCATCTGTGAATAAGGGCATAACATGCAGTTTCTACGTAGTAGGTGTTTCCCAGAGAGCGCACATGCACAGTTGTTACCCATCGCCGCTACATAAAATAAAATATTTGCAAATGTTTTAGATGGAAAGGTACACATTTCCTGACAACCGGTAGTACTTTTGACAAAAAGCGCATTCGACCGTACGCTTTCAATAAAACAAATCATTTGTCCACACTTCGGATTTCTGAATCATGAATTCACTGGCAACGGAGCAGACGTCACATGACCCATTTTTGCAGTTTTTTCATTACAGCATTAGGGGGAGAGGGCAAACTCCACTCAACTAGTTTAAATGTATGGAATCACTTGGGAGTTTCTGGATTTTGGGTAAACTTCTCCTTTAATTAGATTTTGGGGGCCCAGAAGCTGTGACTTTTTGCTCTTACAATACACACACTTACAGAGAGAGATTGGGGTGGCAGGTAGCCTAGTGGTTAGTGTTGTACTAGTAAACGAAAGGTTGCAAGATCAAATACCTGTGCAGACAAGGTAAAAATCTGTCGTTCTGCCACTGAACAAGACAGTTAACCCACTGTTCCTACAGTTAACCCACTGTTCCTTCCTTAACTGACTTGCCTAGTTAAATAAAGGTCAAATAATATATACACACCCACACAGTTGAAATGGCAGCAGTTTAACGGGCACCCAACCAATTGTGCTATTATGTTTTTTGTTATTTATAATTTATTTTGTATATAATGTTTCTGCAACTGCATTTTACGGCAAAAAAAGAGCTTCTATATATCAGGACAGCGATCACTCACCTCAGATTAGACAAAGATTGTTTCTTCAACAAACAAGACGCACAAGACATCCTCCAAACACCCGGCAGGGCCAACATCCACGTTATTTGCAAGAGGAAGCGACGCAGGTACAGAGGACAAAGGAAAGCTGCCCTTACGTCAATACTACTCGCCAACGTGCAATCATTGGACAATAAACTAGACGAGGTACAATCATGAATATCCTACCAACGGGACATCAACTGTTTCACAGAATCGTGGCTGAATGACGACATGGATATTCAGCTAGCGGGACACGCTGCACCGGCAGGATAGAAAAGCACACTCCCCCGTAAGACGAGGGGGGCGGTCTGTGCATATTTGTAAACAACAGCTGGTGCACAAAATCGAAGGAAGTCTCTAGATTTTGCTCGCCTGGAGTAGTGTATATTGTGATAAATTGCAGGCCACACTACTTGCCTAGAGAGTTTTCAGCTATACTTTTCATGGCTGTTTTATTTACTACCACAGACAGATGCTGGCACTACACCGCACTCAGCCAGCTGTATAAGGAAATAAGCAAACAGGTGGCACTCCTAGTGGCCGGAAATTTAAAGTTCTACCAAATTTTCATCAACATGATAAATGTGCAACAAGAGGGGGAAAAAATTCTATATCACCTGTACTCCACACACAGAGACACGTACAAAGCTCTCCCTCGCCCTCCATTTGGTAAATCCGACCACAACTCTATCCTCCTGATTCTTGCTTACAAGCAAAAATTAAAGCAGGAAGCACCAGTGACTTGGTCTATAAAAAAGTGGTCAGGTGAAGCAGATGCTAAACTGCAGGACTGTTTTGCTATCACAGACTGGAACATGTTCCGGGATCCTTCCGATGGCATTGAGGAGTACACCACATCAGTCACTGGCTTTATTAATGAGTGCATCGAGAATGTCGTCCCCACAGTGACTGTACGTACATACCCCAACCAGAAGCCATGGATTACAGGCAACATTCGCACTGAGCTAAAGGGTAGAGCTGCCGCTTTCAAGGTGCGGGACTCTAACCCGCGACGAACCATCAAATAGGCAAAGCGTCAATACAGGGCTAAGATTGATTCATATTACACCGGCTCCAACGCTTGTCAGATGTGGCAGGGCTTGCAAACTATTACAGACTACAAAGGGAAGCACAGCCGCGAGCTGCCCAGTGACACGAGCCTTCCAGACAAGCTAAATCACTTCTATGTTCACTTCGAGACAAGCAACACTGAGGCATGCATGAGAGCATCAGCTGTTCCAGGCGACTGTGTGATCATGCTCTCCGTAGCCGATGTGAGTAAGACCTTTAAACAGGTCAACATGCACAAGGCTGCGGGGCCAGACGTATCACCAGGACATGTGCTCCGGGCATGTGCTGACCAACTGGCAAGTGTCTTCACTAACATTTTCAACATGTCACTGATTGAGTCTGGAATACCAACATGTTTCAAGCAGACCACCATAGTCCCTGTGCCCAAGAACGCAAAGGCAACCTGCCTAAATGACTACAGACCCGTAGCACTCACATCTGTAGCCATGAAATGCTTTGAAAGGCTGGTCATGGCTCACATCAACACCATTATCCCAGAAACCCTAGACCCACTCCAATTTGCATACCACCCAAACAAATCCACAGATGATGCAATCTCTATTGCACTCCACACTGCCCTTTCTTTCCCACCTGGACAAAAGGAACACTTACATGAGAATGCTATTCATTGACTACAGCTCAGCGTTCAACACCATAGTACCCTCAAAGCTCATCACTAGGCTAAGGATCCTGGAACAAACACCTCCCTCTGCAACTGGATCCTGGACTTCCTGATGGGCCACCCCCAGGTGGTGAGGGTAGGTAAGCAACTCCTCTGCCACGCTGATCCTCAACACTTGAGCTCCCCAGGGGTGCGTGCTCAGTCCCCTCCTGTACTCCCTGTTCACCCACGACTGCATGGCCAGACATGACTCCAACACCATCATTAAGTTTGCAGACGACAAAACAGTAGTAGTCCTTATCACCGACAACAACGAGACAGCCTATAGGGAGGAGGTCAGAGACCTGGCCGGGTGGTGCCAGAATAACAACTTATCCCTCAGCGTAACCAAGACTAAGGAGATGATTGTGGACTACAGGAAAAGGAGGACCGAGTACACCCCCATTCTCATCGACGGGGATGTTGTGGAGCAGGTTGAGAGTGTCATTCCTTGGTGTCCACATCAACAACAAATTAGAATGGTCCAAACACACCAAGACTGTTGTGAAGAGGGCACGACAAAGCCTATTGACACTCAGGAAACTAAATAGATTTGTCATGAGTCCTGAGATCCTCAAAAGGTTCTACAGCTGCAACACCGAGAGCATCCTAACTGGTTGCATCTCTGCCTGGTACGGCAACTGCTCAGCCCCTGACCGCAAGGCACTACAGAGGGTAGTGTGTACGGCCCAGTACATCACTGGGGTAAAGCTGCCTACCATCCAGGACCTCTATACCATGCGGTGTCAGAGGAAGGCCCTAAAAAGTGTTAAAGACCCCAGCCATCCCAGTCAAAGACTGTTCTCTCTACTACCGCATGGCAAGTGGTACCGGAGTGCCAAGTGTAGGACGAAAAGGCTTCTCAACAGTTTTTACCCCCAAGCCATAAGACTCCTGAACAGGTAATCAAATGGTTACCCGGACTATTTGCATTGTGTTCCCCAACCCCTCTTTTTACACTGCTGCTACTCTCTGTTTATCATATATGCATAGTCACTTTAACTATACATTCATGTACATACTACCGCAATTGGGCCGACCAACCAGTGCTCCCGCACAGTGACTAACCGGGCTATCTGCATTGTGTCCCACCCACAACCTGCCAACCCCTCTTTTACGCTACTGCTACTCTCTGTTCATCATATATGCATAGTGACTTTAACCATATCTACACTATTGGTTAGAGCCTGTAAGTAAGTATTTCACTGTAAGGTCTACACCTGTTATATTCAGCATATGTTACAAATAAACTTTGATTTGAAATAAAAGATGTATTGTATCACTGATTGCAGGAGCTCGTGTGTGGCTCTTCATTGGCTTCATGCTGGCGTTTGGATCTCTTATTGCTTCCATGTGGATCCTGTTCGGAGGCTTCGTAGTGCCTAGTAAGTCCAGCATTCCCACTCAGCATGTGATTATGGTTATGTACCCCAAACTAATAGCTCATGGACATTGAGCGGTCACTGTGCAAAATATTGTAAAGAATGATAAAGTTTTTTCAAATCTGTTCACAGAGAAACCTGTTGTGTATCCTGGTATTGCAGTTTTCTTTCAAAATGCATTCATTTTCTTTGGGTAAGTATTCTTCATTAAATGTCATTTTCTGTTAAGTTATATGTACTATAGGTATTCTCAGATATTCCCTTAATGTATTTCTGGCCTAGTAGTGAATACATCACTTAAATGTATTATAGTCTAAAATGAACTATAATACCTTTAACTCGAACTACATTACAATACATTGTCTATGCTAGTTATTTTCTCTAAATAGACACCGTCTTTTCTTGCAGGGGCTTGGTGTTTAAATTTGGACGCACTGAAGACTTGTGGCAATAATGATCTGTTCTCTTTTTCTGAGACAGTCTACGCTTTGTTCAATCAAAACACCTACTTTACGTTTTTCAAGCGATACAAAATATTAATTTTGTATGATTACCTTTTTAGCTTTTAGATTAACGTGTTTAATTTATTAGTAAATTGGTTGTTGTACAAATGTACTTTTTACAATATAAAAAGCACAATTTGCAATTTATCGTCTCTTAATGAATTGTTATTTTCTTTTCACTCAAAGTATGGAGCTATTCTGTTACAATTTACCATCTTACATTATTTTTAATGGAAACCTTAGATGATTTACAATACCCATTTGGGCACTCATGATATTTTGCTCCATTTGATGAGGAAATGTTCATTATTAAGGTACAAACATCTGAGGGGGAAAAGACAGGACATATGTATATATGAGTGTTAATGTTGTAAGTAGACTGACTTACTGAAAATAATTTAACCTTGAATGTGGGCAAACAAAAGTTGTACAATAACTTGTCTAGATGTGGAGTCTCTAATTGAGTAGTTATCCTGAATCATCATTTGAAGGTTCTTAAATCAAGCTGTAGTATTGTGGTTTGATTCTTCATGGTTTCAATGTGTCTCTATTCTTTGACTATGTATTTGACTGTAATGCTTATACATTTACAGTACTTGTATAATAACCTAACCATGGTCACTTTTCTGATCCTGAAAAACCACGGCAGCATTAAACACAATGTACAACATACACAAGATGACAAGTCTTTATTCGCAGCTCTCACAGGCCAGTTTCTCTCTTCTCTTGGCTAATATTTAAAGTTTGACTAACACAAAATAATCACAATCACATATTCCAGTGCAGTTTTCACATACAACACATTTTGAAAAATGTAATAAGTTGAAGATGCAGGTGAATATTGTATGGTTGAAATGGTTGGTTCATTGCTCTCCTGACACTCAACACTTGTTCCTTTTTTGCTTTTCCAACCTCTCACCTTTTCCCTGCAAGGTGTTGAAACTGAAAAACAATGATTTAAGTTAGACAGCGTAACTTTAGAGGCACAAATGTGTTGCTTCAACTGCATGCATATCTTTTTTAACCTATCAATTGTTTGATACAAACTGAGCCTTTCTGTCATCACTGATTACTTACCTCCCAGAAGGCCTGGTCATCAAAGCATTTCTTGTTTTGGGGTGGCCTCCAGAAATTACATTTCAGAAGAGAACCTGAGCAGGATGAACATGTTTGTGGTTACAACTCCAATCCACCAGTGACTCCAATAACATACGTACAGTACTGTTGAAAGTCACCTGTGATGAGTCCCAGACTCATGCTCAGGCTCAGGGTGATGAGGAGCGTGCAAATGTGGAACACAGCAAATCGGATGGCCCTGAAAGATGCATAACATCATTCAAAGGAAACCCCAATAAATATGAACATGTTCTTATGTATTCACCAATTCACCTTAAATGATTTAAGTAGAGTGACTGTTATAATGTAATGCCTTATCAAATGCGGAGATACATTTAAAAAAAAAAAAAATGTCCCCAATGCTCTTCCATTCACTTCATATCCTGTTAATAGGTGCTTTTTAATGCTGCGTACGTTGTGAGATCATCAGAGTCAGCGATCTGTAGGAGAAGTTGAACCATCCACCCCAGGATTCCAGGCAGACCATGGACACTAAGGACTCCGCAGGTGTCATGACACTCAAATGCAAACAGCATGAGGGGCTGAAAGATAAAAAAGCAGTAATATGAGATAGTGAAAGCCCATGGGCAATTCAGGAATTTGTTTATACGTACCTTAATATATCGGGATCCCAAGGTTGATATCAGTGCAGCAGCAAATCCAATCGCCATAGCTACCCACGGCAAATGAACGGCTGACATAGCAACCCCAATAGCAACACCACCAGCAAGAGTACATCTCTGAATATGAAACTGAGAGGAGAAAACATCCACACACAATTATTTTTAGTGGATTGGATAGGGCAACTATCCCTCAACATGACAAAATGTGAAATTCTTAAATTGTACTTCTATTCTACTTAATCAATATCCCACTTTAAAATGGCTACCACTGCCCTTTAACTTCCCACCGACGGGTGGCCCTGGCCATTCAAACATGTTTTCAGGTCATTACCAGGTTGAGTTTCCCTTGGGGACTAGTGAGGACAGAGAAACCAGCAGCTGTGACTGCACTGACTGCCAGGGCCAGGTAGGTGCTGTAGACAACTCTCAGGCTCCTCCCCCTGTCAACATGATCCACCTCTACCAGCACAGAGTTAAAACTGGGCCAGAACATCCACAGGAACAGAGTCCCTGGAGAGGAAGAGATGCACGTGCCCACCAGAAGTTAACACTTGTATTATTGCAAACACAGCATAGTCAAACAACAAACATTATTAGTGGAGCACTAGCATTTCCATGTACCCATTACAGAGAACAGACCGGTCTTGCGGTCAATTTTCTCTTTCTCATGCTGTTGCTCGGATCCCGGTCTGTATAGGACCCATGATAACATCAGCCCAAAGAAGGCCCCAAAGATGTGGAGCAGCATGATGGTATTCAGAAACTGCACCTGTGTGTAAACAGACCACCCAATCATCAGTATACAGTCTAAAATTGTCACATTAAATCACGTCATCAGATTCATCACTTTATCGGCTTACCTTTAGGAATGTCTGGAGTAGCCAGCCATTCAGCACAAATCCAGATATCTCCAACAGGGCAATAAGAAGGAGTTGGACAGGATTGGTCTTCCCAAGGACAGCACCTATGGCAATGAGGGAGGAAGCTGTGCACATCTCTGCAACAACCAAGCTGGTCCAAACACAGGAAAAAGGGTTCAATATTTATGATTAATGCTTACAACAGATAACTAAATACAGGTATTAGCTATAATCAAATTGGCAGGTAAAAAATCTGAGATCTAACATTTTGTAATGTTTTCAAATCTCCCATCAAACCTGAAGTTTAGATCCAATTACCCTTTGCCTCAATGCTGAATGAATGAGAAAGATGTGCACCATCTAAAAATAATGAAATAAGAAAATGCCTAACCCATACACCTCAACTTATTTCTCAGTACCTTCTCATATTTATCCAGATCTTTCCTCTGTGATACATAGACTCAACACCGTTCAGGATAACTGCCCACTGGACAGCCATGGCTGCCACTAGGAGGGTAAATCCTGCTCCACTGAAGCTGTACCGCACCAGGAATGTGGCCAGAAAGCCAAAACCCAGAATCACCATCACATGAACATCCTGAAATACTGTGAGGAAAGAGGGGACATTTAATATGTCACAGATGGGAAAGATATATCACTAGTCGTGTAAGCCTGTAAGAGGAAACAGTTGAATTGTTTTGTTTTGCCCCACACAAATATTGTCTATCACTGAAACTGCACAATGCAGCGAGCTGTTATGTGGGAAAGCTTTGGGAGGCCATATCCACCACAACAAGTCCAGCTGCAACTCTTGCTGGCCCCACCAGATTAATCACTTATCACCCATAACCAGTGTTGGCAGCCCCTGCTCATTTTTCTGTTCTCTCGCTCGCTCTCTCTGTCTGTAAACAAACACTGTAGGCTATAGCCTCAAAACAACGTGAAAACTATACTTTTGATCTCATGGATGAGCAGTCCTTGTACCCATTGTTTGTCTATTAATTTGAGTGGCTATATTTCTCCAGTCCCATCACTCAGCTGTAGTGGAGAGATGGCTTTGTTGTTTGAAATGCTGATTACATTTAACTAATATATTCCCAGAGCATGCTTTAGTAAGAAACTTTTTGTGTCTCATAATAACAATATTAATCATTATCTTGAAGTATACTTCTGTACACCACCTCTCCAAAAAAAGCACATTACAATTGTTCTTTTAACTCACCTGAGTAATAGTTGTTGAATGCATGTTGTTTAGTTTGTACATTTTGTTCAATGTCAACATAAAAAATAAATAATACGATGAATCCCGTCTGTAGGAAAAAGAGCAGAGGCGGCAGACGAAAGCGGAGACTCTGTACGTATTCGGGAGCCATCGTCGCTTCTAACCAAAAATTACCAAATGGTTCCAAAACAGAATTGTCTGCGCGCAACCCCTTCTACGCGAAATCGGAATGTCCCATTGGGCAAGGAAGAGCAGCTACTTTACCCTGTTTTATCTGTTTATGTTTACAAGTCAAAATGTCGACGCTGCTGCAGGTGTTTGGGCAATCGCTATTTTGTATCGATGTGCACGTAGAGTAGATGCCATTACACATTGTTTCGGTTTTGAAGACATGGTGTTTTCATTTTAGATAAATAATTTCAGTTTACTTTAAACCGCATTTGAAAGTGGAAAAAAATATGCTAGTAGGCATAATCCCGGTAGAAAATCGTCTGCAAAAACGTTTCATATATATATCCTATGTAATTTGGCTTTTGTCCTAATTAAGGAGCTAGATAATCAACATAGGCAACATATTTAGCACCCATAGCATGTGTATTGGCCTTTGACTCAAGATATTAACACAACAATAATTTTGATCTGGATTAAGTGTACAGCCAAACCCGTGCCCAGGTTGTGCAAATTGTTCCAGGGTGAGTGGTTGCGTCTGAATAATATATAATTTATCCTAAAGTGTGCACTTGTTTACTACTCCCCACAAATCTAGAAGTATAGACCGCTTTCCAGTACACGACACACAAACGTCATGCACAAATGGCGCGACTCGCAATAAGAAAGCCATCACCATCTGCACACATTCAACATTATTACAATATTACTTCCAAACAAAGCAACTTTTTTAGGTTCTCATACGCTTACAATGATGTTTTGATTCTTGCTTGAACAGTCGCTGAGATGATATTTGGCTGTGACCTTTGCAAAATAACTATTTTGGATGCAGCAGTTGTTAGCTAGAATGCTAATGCTCATTGACATAGGCTGTAGCAGAAGCTCAGTGGTGTAAAGTACTTAAGTAAAAATACTTTGAAGTACTAGAGTAGTTTTTTTGGGGTATCTGTACTTTACTATTTATATTTTTACTTTTTTTTACTTAACTACATTCCTAAAGAAAATAATGTACTTTTTAAGCCATACATTGTCCCTGACACCCAAAAGTACTCGTTACATTTTGAATGCTTAGCAGGACAGGAAAATGGTCCAATTCACACACTTATCAAGAGAACATCCCTAGTCATCTCTATTGCCTCTTATCCGGGGGACTCACTGAACACAAATGCATTGTTTGTAAATTATGTCTGAAAATGGTATTGTCTGGTTTGCTTAATAATATAAGGAAATTGACATTTGTATTTTACTTGATGACTTTCACTTTTACTTGAGTCATTTTCTATTAAGGTATCTTTACTTTTACTCAAGTGTGACAATTGGGTACTTTTTCCACCACTGCAAAAGCTAGCCAAAGAGACATTTTACTGGTTGAAGTTGAAGTGTTTTAGTATAATACAGTTGATTTGCTATGATGACACAAACATTAAATGAAGCAGGGCATTCAAACAAGCCTTAAAATCCAAGTATAATCCAAAAGTAGTGTGAAATGCACTCATAAGCAACATGTAAATAGAGTTTTTATCATACTGAACAAAAATATAAGTGCAACATGCAACAATTTCAATGATTTTACAGAGCTACAATTCCTATAATGAAATCAGTCAATTTAAATAAATAAATAAATAAAATTGTGCAGGGGCACAGCCATGGGTAGGCCTGGGAGGACATGAGCCCATCCACTGGAGAGCCAGGCCCAGCAAATGAGAATTAGTTTTTCCCCACAAAGGGTTTATTACAGATATAAATAGTCCTCAGTTTCATCAGGTGGCTGGTTTCAGGCGATCCCGCAGGTGAAGAAGCCGGATGTGTAGGTCCTGGGCTGGCTTGGTTACACGAGGTCTGCGGTTAAGAGGCGGGCTGGACATACTGCCAAATTATCTAAAATGACAAACACAGCTTATGGGTAGAGAAATTAACATTAAATTATCTGGCAACAGCTCTGGTGGACATTCCTTCAGTCAGCATGGCAATTGCATGCTCCCTCAAAACTTGAGACATCTGTGGCACTGTGTGACGAAACTGCACATTTTAGAGTGGCCTTTTAGTGTCCCCAGCACAAGGTGTACCTTTGTAATTCTAATGCTGTTTAATCAGTTCCCAGATTTTTGGGGGTCAAAATCCAAAAGTTATGCTGTATGTACTAATGCAAAAAAAACATTCTGGGCTAATAATGTAAGAAATAACACACAAAAAAACAAAATACTGCAAAGTTGCTTAGGAGCCAGAAACATAGCGGCCATGTCTATCGGCGCCATCTTGTCTCCCAGTTGTCTAGAACGCACTGAAGGTTTCAGAGTCTGAGATCACTGTTCCCAGATGTTTTATATGCGGCACCAGTCATCTTGAAAGCACCAGTAGCCTACTGCTGTTCATTTGAGAAGGGCTCTCCTCCCTGCTTTTTCCATTTCACGTAATGGGCCACGGGCCATAGAACGGTGTGCACCGCAGCTACCAGTGTTTTGTGAACAAAAGAGTAAACAACAATAGTGGAATCGGCAGTTCGCTTAAAAAAAAAAGAAAACCGATACAATTAGTGGAAACATTCCACGATTGGACTAGATCATGCTAAACAAGGGTGGAATGTTGTTATATAAATTCAACAAAAGACAATTATTAGTTCATTTGTCCGAAAACGTACAAATCTGTTGAAATCACACTGGATGTATCTTCAGAATTGCATTGGGAGCATACTTACAGTGCCTTGCGAAAGTATTCGGCCCCCTTGAACTTTGCGACCTTTTGCCACATTTCAGGCTTCAAACATAAAGATATAAAACTGTATTTTTTTTGTGAAGAATCAACAACAAGTGGGACACAACCATGAAGTGGAACGACATTTATTGGATATTTCAAACTTTTTTAACAAATCAAAAACTGAAAAATTGGGCGTGCAAAATTATTCAGCCCCTTTACTTTCAGTGCAGCAAACTCTCTCCAGAAGTTCAGTGAGGATCTCTGAATGATCCAATGTTGACCTAAATGACTAATGATGATAAATACAATCCACCTGTGTGTAATCAAGTCTCCGTATAAATGCACCTGCACTGTGATAGTCTCAGAGGTCCGTTAAAAGCACAGAGAGCATCATGAAGAACAAGGAACACACCAGGCAGGTCCGAGATACAGTTGTGAAGAAGTTTAAAGCCGGATTTGGATACAAAAAGATTTCCCAAGCTTTAAACATCCCAAGGAGCACTGTGCAAGCGATAATATTGAAATGGAAGGAGTATCGGACCACTGCAAATCTACCAAGACCTGGCCGTCCCTCTAAACTTTCAGCTCATACAAGGAGAAGACTGATCAGAGATGCAGCCAAGAGGCCCATGATCACTCTGGATGAACTGCAGAGATCTACAGCTGAGGTGGGAGACTCTGTCCATAGGACAACAATCAGTCGAATATTGCACAAATCTGGCCTTTATGGAAGAGTGGCAAGAAGAAAGCGATTTCTTAAAGATATCCATAAAAAGTGTTGTTTAAAGTTTGCCACAAGCCACCTGGGAGACACACCAAACATGTGGAAGAAGGTTCTCTGGTCAGATGAAACCAAAATTGAACTTTTTGGCAACAATGCAAAACGTTATGTTTGGCGTAAAAGCAACACAGCTCATCACCCTGAACACACCATACCCACTGTCAAACATGGTGGTGGCAGCATCATGGTTTGGGCCTGCTTTTCTTCAGCAGGGACAGGGAAGATGGTTAAAATTGATGGGAAGATGGATGGAGCCAAATACAGGACCATTCTGGAAGAAAACCTGATGGAGTCTGCAAAAGACCTGAGACTGGGACGGAGATTTGTCTTCCAACAAGACAATGATCCAAAACATAAAGCAAAATCTACAATGGAATGGTTCAAAAATAAACATATCCAGGTGTTAGAATGGCCAAGTCAAAGTCCAGACCTGAATCCAATCGAGAATCTGTGGAAAGAACTGACAACTGCTGTTCACAAATGCTCTCCATCCAACCTCACTGAGCTCGAGCTGTTTTGCAAGGAGGAATGGGAAAAAATTTCAGTCTCTCGATGTGCAAAACTGATAGAGACATACCCCAAGCGACTTACAGCTGTAATCACAGCAAAAGGTGGCGCTACAGAGTATTAACTTAAGGGGGCTGAATAATTTTGCACGCCCAATTTTCAGTTTTTGATTTGTTAAAAAAGTTTGAAATATCCAATAAATGTCGTTCCACTTCATGATTGTGTCCCACTTGTTGTTGACTCTTAACAAAAAAATACTGTTTTCTATCTTTATGTTTGAAGCCTGAAAAGTGGCAAAAGGTCGCAAAGTTCAAGGGGGCCGAATACTTTCGCAAGGCACTGTATATGTGGTCTCCTGTTGCGAGGTGGCTTATGGTAGAGAACTGAACAATCAATTATCTGGCAACATGCCAATTGCACACTCCCTCAAAACTTGAGACATCTGTGGCATTGTGTTGTGTGACAAAACTGCAGATTTTACAGTGGCCTTTTATTGTCCCCAGCACAAGGTGTACCTTTGTAATGATAATGCTGTTTAATCCACTTCTTGATATGTCACAACTGTCAGATGGATGGATTATCTTGGCAAAGGAGAAATGCTCATTAACAGGGATGTAACAAATTTGTGCACAAAATTTGAGAGAAATAAGCTTTTTGTGCGTATGGAATATTTCTGGGATCTTTAATTTCAGCTCATGAAACATTGTGTTTATATTTTTCTTCAGCGTATGTATGTTTGTTTTCCAAACCAGTCATTTCAGGGCAAAGCATTAATACATTTTGTGACAAAGGAATGAGAGATTGTTTTCTGTCAACTCGAACAATGTACAGTGCATTCGGAAAGTAATCAGACCCATTGACTTTCTCCACATTCTCTTATGCTACAGCCTTATTCTAAAATAGATTAAATTATTTTCCCCCTCATCAATCTACACACAATACCCCATAATGACAAAGATAAAATAAGTTTTTAGACATTTCTGCAAATGTATTAAAAATACAAAAAAAAAATATATAACATTTACATACAGTGCCAGTCAAAAGTTTGAACACACCTACTTATTCCAGGGTTTTTCTTCAGTTTTACTATTTTATACATTGTACAATAATAATGAAGACATCAAAACTACGAAATAACACATTTGGAATCATGTAGTAACCAAAAAAGTGTTAAACAAATCAAAATATATTTTGTATTTTAGAATCTTCAAAGTAGCCACCCTTTGCCTTGATGACTGCTTTGCACACTCTTGGCATTCTCTCAACCAGCATCACAAGGTACTCACCTGGAATGCATATCAATTAACAGGTGTGCCTTATTAAAAGTTAATTTGTGGAATTTATTATCTTCTTAATGCATTTGAGACAATCCGTTTTGTTGTGACAAGGTATTGGTGGTATACAGAAGATTTGGTAAAAGATCAATCTTCTACAGCTGCACCATTGAGAGCATCTTGACTGGTTGCATTACCGCTTGGTATGGCAGTTGCTTGGCACTACAGAGGGTAATGTGTATGGCCCAGTACATCATTGGGGCCAAGCTCTCTGCCACCCAGGACCTCCAGACACCCAGGTTATGGACTGTTCTCTCTGCTACCGCATGGCAAGCGGTAATAATGCACCAAGTCTGGAACAAACAGCACCCTAAATAGCTTCTACCCCCAAAACATAAGACTGCTAATTAGTTAGTCCAGATAGATATTTGGTTAACTATTTAACTATCTGTAAAGACCCTTTTTTGACTAATCATATACACTGCTGCAACTGTTTACTGTCAGTCACTTTATACATACAGTGCCTTCAGAAAGTAGTCATACCCCTAGACTTATTCCACATTCTGTTGTGTTACAGCCTGAATTCGAAATGGATTAAAGAGATTTTATTTCTCACCCAGCTACACACAATACCCCATAATGACAAAATGAAAACATGTTCTCAGAAATGTTTGCAAATGCATTTAAAATGAAGTACAGAAATATCTAATTTACATAACTATTCACACCCCTGAGTGAATACATGTTCGAATAACATTTGGCAACGATTACAGCTGTGAGTCTTTCTGGGCAAGTCTCTAAGAGCGTTGCACACCTTGTTTGTACAATATTTGCCCATTATTCTTTTCAAAATTATTCAAGCTCTGTCAAATTGGTTGTTGATCATTGCTAGACAGCCGTTTTCAACTCTTGCCATAGATTTTCAAGCAGATTTAAGTTAAACCTGTAACTCGGCCAATTAGAAATATTCACTGTCTTCTTGGTAAGAAACTAGTGTAGATTTGTCCTTGCTTTTTAGGTTACTGTCCTGCTGAAAGGGGAATTAATCTCTCAGTTTCTGTCGGAAAGCAGACTGAACCAGGTTTTCCTCTAGGATTTTGCCTGTGCTTAGCTCCATTCTGTTTCTTTTTTATCCTGAAGAACTCCCCAGTCCTTAACGATTACAAGCATAGCCATAACATGATGCAGCCACCACTATGCTTGAAAATATGGAGAGTGGTACCATCCTCAGTTTTCTCCTATCACAGCCATAAAACTCTAACTGTTTCAAATCACCATTGGCCTCATGGTGAACTCCCCGTTTCCCTACTCTCCGGCAACTGAGTTAGGAAAACGCCTGTATCTTTGTAGTGACTGGATGTATTGTTACACCATCCATCGATTCTGTTTAAAAACGTTTCTTAAATAGAAGCAAACGGAACAGGGATAAACATAACTGAATCTGTCCAATATAAACTCTCTTTTGCCACGGTTGGACTAATGATTACACCCTAGATCAGCTAGATGCAGGCAAGAGTGTGCAAGGTGAAATGTAATGTGCCACTGTCTGTCCATGTGTCAGTCTGTCACCTCAACATTTTCTCTCAACCTGTGTGCACCCACGTTGTAGGCTAGGTTGTAGCAACTTCACGATGGGTATAGTGAAAATGTGAGTATCACGTAGTAGCCTAAACCTATCGCTGTTATACCAAACTGGATGAATGGAATATGAATGACAGTCATCCAATATGCTGTAATAAACGTCTCCGACTGCCACTGATGCACAATGCATTGGTTAGGCTGTACAGTGCACTTTGAATGTCTAATACACACAATAGACTGGGATGGTGATTTCCCAGAGTCAAAATCCTGCAATAAGAACTATGGTGCTAATATGTGTGTAAAGTCCTTAGAATTGTGTTCTGTGGGTGTCACTGAGTAGGCCGATACCCCATCCATAGGTCAGGCTGTACGCATGCCCCCAATGCAATTCTGAATTTAAATACATCCACAATGCGATTTCAACTGATAGGCCTAATTATCTTTTGTTGAATTTATATAATAACATTCCCAACCTGGTTTAGCATTACCTAGTACAATTGTGGCATGTTTTCATGCCAATTCCACTATTGTTGCTCACGCTAAATGTTGTTCACATCACACATGTACAGCTGCTCCGGTTAATAGAACTCCCTGGGCTTGTTCGACGTTGCAGCCGACAATACAGGCGACGGCCGACTGACTGATCTACAAGAAACATTTTATTATAAATAACTACTCATTATCAGTCAGTCACAATTTACCCTTGATACATTACAGTTTTGATCCTCATCGAACACGGCCCCTCCTTGTTCGCTCGTCTTTGGTGGGCACGAGCAATATAAATGGCTCATCTTTGCCTCAATCAAAATAAGAGGCGTTGTCAAATAAAGTGATTTGATAAATCTTCTGTCTCATAACCTGACAGACGTCAATTATAGCGCAAGCTTGCGCTGAGAGAAAAGAGGAGGTTCTTAAAGAGAGTTTTATTTATGTTTCCAGTAGAAAAATAAATTACAGCAATATTTCACAGGGACCTAATTTATTGTATTTGTCTTCTCATGCAAGAAAACTGGATAAGATTACAGTAGGAAATCAAAAACTAAAGCGAAGGAGAGGAGGATGAAGCGGCGCAATGCGGACTGCAGCAAACTCCGACGGCCGTTAAAACGGAACCGAATCACCGAGGGCATATACGGCAGGTATATGAAGCCAAGCGATGGGTTCTCACGTCCGTAAGGTTTTTTTGTAAGACTCCTTCAATGCTTGGCTGGGTTGTGTGCGAGTATCTAGTTAGCTAGCTACTATGTCTCTCCTAAATGTAAAATGTCACTGACACTCGCAGTCAAGTGAAATTGGCTAGATATCAAGTAGGTAACCAGTATATTTGTGGGCAGATTAGCATAGCTAAATGGAGAGGTGTAAATTATATTTGGAGTAACATTAGGCTACGAACCAATTGATAGGCCCTAAGCCATAGCCTGGGGTTGTTTTAAACACCCCTGCTTCAATTAGGCATCTCGATTAACTATGTATCCCATATTGTCTGCAGTAACTAGCTAAATTCGCCCTACTAAGACAGCCCCCTAGCTGGGGTATGGAACAGTTATACCTATTTCAGACAGGAGCTGTTATGTTACGTATAAAAATGTTGATTACCCTTTTCAAACAGCTCCTTATTTGCAGGTATAACCCTTTTATACGTTAGTGGGAAGGGTGGGGGTTGTTAGCGAACTAAACTCCATGGTGAAGGAAGTTTATGATGAACTTCTCCAACTGAGTGGATCAGAGGCCAGGCTTTGGAATCGAGTTCTCTGATTGGATCAATACTTAAATATATATATAATGAAACGCCCACCTATGTTTGTCGTCTTGTTGCGTGCCTTTGTTGAAATCCAAACGTTTTCAGTAGACGTTAATCAAATACAACAAGCGGCGGATTTAGGTAAAGGCTATATGGGCAACCGCACAATTGTTTTCATAATTCGGAATGATGACATTTGCGCGACCGGTTTTCTATCGCTCATTTGCACGTCAATGATATCAGTCACCATGTGGGACAATTAACCTTGTCGGAGTGGGCGCCCTGATGCTAGTTTGTGAGCGAGGCAGACTACTACCTGGGAAGGTCTGTGTGCCACAGAAAGTATTTGACTCTCGTCACAAAATTTAAGGAAATTAGAAGGGGAGAGTATTTCGGCCAGCCATTTTCGTGCCTGCCAACCCCCCCCCCGTTATTTGATTAAAAAGTTTAATCAACTACAACTACCGAAATAATCTGACTCGTGACAAAATTAAGGAAATTAGAAGGGGCGGGGAGGATTTCGGCAGGCAAGAAAATGGCCTTGCCAAATACTCCCACTTAATTTTGTCACGAGTCAAATTCATTTCGGTAGTTGTATTTGAACGTTTTTATAGGAGAAAAAAAGGTACACAAGAGGACAAACATAGGTACAAGGTAGGAGTTTTCATGATTTTTTTTTTTATATATATATTGACCTTGGGCGAATCAATGTAATCGGAGCTAGATTCCACAAAGTCTGGTCTCTGCTCCATTTAGTTGAAGTCCATCAGAAACTTCCTTAACCGTGGAGTTTAGTTCGCGAGGGGGTTGTTTGCAATTCAAATTAGGGAGGTGTCTGGGTTTTCACTCCACCCTTGTACTTGATTGATGAATTAAGGTCAATAATTAGTAAGGAACACCCCTCACCTGGTTGTCTAGGTCTTAATTGAAAGGGAAAAAACAAAAATCTGTTGACACTCCGCCCTCCGTGGAATAAGTTTGACACCCCACCCCACCCCACCCCAATGAATTTACCTGCAAAAAAAGAACCATTCACACTGACCCATTGCCTGTATTTTGGTTACAGGGTCTGTGAAAATGCAGGAATCATGACAAAGACTTTAGGTGGCTTATTTTTCCATGTCCTACCCTGTACTCCTTTCAAATATACAAAAAGCAGGTATAAAAAAAACTAAGTTAGTGGTTTTGGTCTGCATATGAAAAGGATGTTTGTCGCAGTAAACCACCCCTCTTCCAGCTTATTTGCAAACTCAGTTGGTCAAAAGAACTTTGTCTTTATTGCACCCTATCATTCAGAATTGAACACGTGCATCTAAATAAGACTACCTAATTAAAAGCTTCTTACGGTCAATTCCCGTGTCTTAAATTGTAGGCTACAAAAATAATTTAGGCCTACACTAGTTACATAAAAAAGCTTAGAAACAGGGCAGATGCATGCAGACTGTGACAGCAAGCACCTCTCCATGTGACAACTGCAGCTAGTAATCTGTTGAGGTGGAATAGCTCTCAAACCTTTCTCCGTAGGGTAGTCAGCAGTTAGTTTCGCCCACGGTTGGATGCGTGTGAACTGCATAATTCTCTAAAATTACGTTGAACATTCTATTCTCTGACAACAGCTCTGATGGACATTCCTGCAGTCAGTATGCCAATTGCATGCGCCTTCAACTTGAGACATCTGTGGTGTTGTGCGAAAGAACTGCACATTTTAGTGGCCTTTTATTGTCCCCAGCACAAGGTACACTATTGTAACAATATTTCTGTTTAATCAGCTTCTTGATATGCCATCCCTGTCAGGTGGAAATGCTCACTAACAAAGATGTAAACAAATTTGTGCTCAAAATCTAAGAAATACACTTTGTGCATATGGAACATTTCTGGGATCTTTTATATCAGCTCATGAAACATGGGACCAATACTTTACAAGTTGTGTTCTTTTTTTGTTCAGTGTAGTTGCTTGCTTGTCAAGACATGACAATTATTTACACATCATTTGTCATTGTAATAATGCTATTCTGAAGTCTATAATTGTAAAAAAAAAAAACATTAATTCCCAAATCTGTTATTTATCAGCGGAATATGAACTGTCAGCTGGCAAGACTGCAACTCCTGCTCTCCGTGGGAATAAATGTGTTCTAATAAACCCAGTCACTTCACAACATTAATAAATGCAATCTTGGAGAAAAGGCAACCATTTTGATGGCAATTATAGAAAAGTGCGAGATCCCAGCATTCCGGTGCTGTTAGATTTTTTTTCTCAATTTACATTTTTTGGTAAATTGGTGGCATTTTATAATGAGTGTCTGGCATGACAAAAAACGTTACAGTTGAAGCACCTCATGGCCATTGGAGTGTATAAATGGTAGGCCTATATTCACACAATTCAGTTATTTATAAACTGTCAAGAAATCTACAATTTTTATTAGGCTTGTGGGAGTTTTTATTTAGGAGATTAAAAAAGCAACAAGAGAATATTTAGAGTCTGCTCTAGATAATGATTCAACCATTGGGGTAAACAATGCAGATGAGCAACCCCATGCTTCAGCCATGTTTCCAGTCTAGCCACGATGCTGCATCAGGATACAGTTGATGATGCTTAATGCTAAAATAGCACACATGCCTACAATATAAAGCATGTACACTACCTAAACATTTTACTTTTCATGAATGTTATTGGGCTCATTTCTGGAGGGGAATATTACATTTGAAACCGTTTCATATGTTAAGGCTATTGTCATCATTTAGATTGTTTAGAAACATTTTATAAAACCAAAATCAGTTTAAATATCAGATTATATGGTTGGCTATTGATACTTTGCCAGACTGCAAATGAAACCTGAAGTCATCCATGATTGAACTTCTGCGTGCATGACTTGCTTTCCTGTGATCTTGGCCCTGACCAGTAATTTTCTCATTTTGACCAGTAGTTTTCACTTTGTATTGGGCTGGTGTGCCACTGGCAAATTTACCTGAATGTCAAGCCTTGAATACTAACTGCATTAAAAGGTGTGTAGTAATTGCTGATATGAAAGATATGTTCATAATTTTTTCGAAACCATACCACAAGCACTGCATCTTAATGTTCAGAATGTGTGTCGGGGCTCTTAGCAAAACTCCCCCAGCCAGAAAATACTATTGTCAGTAGGCGCTTAAGGTAGTTGACATCTGGGAATAGGTTAGACGTGGAGTAGCTAATCTTTGAGTTTTTGATCAGGTGCTTTTTAAAGCCCACACCTTGACACAATCCAATCTTATTGAAAAATGGTTGTGGTGTTGGACACACAAACTCATAAATGTCTCTCTCTCTCTCATATATATATCTCCAGTACCTTCCTGTACCTGAAGTTCCTTGTGGTGTGGGCTCTGGTGCTGTTGGCAGACTTTGTGCTCGAGTTCAGATTTGAGTACCTGTGGCCTTTCTGGCTCTTCATCAGAAGTGTGTACGACTCCTTCAGATACCAGGGGCTGGTGAGTGTCTGGCTGTCTCCTGGGTGGGCCTGACTGATCTTTATTTGTTTTATTTAGTTAACCTTTTATTTAACTAGATTTGTGGTTTAAAGAGCTATGTTGTTCTCCAGAAGCTCCATCTAGCCTAAGCCCTTCTCTAGCTCTGCCTTGTTTTTCCACCCCCTGCTACCCCAACCAGTGTTTTCCACAAGCACATGGAGTAGCTAGCAAAGTAGAAAAAGCTTGCTGTTTTTTCAATCAAATCACAGTAAGCCTATACGCCAGAACTTCGTGGCTATATATGAAACTGACTTTTTTTTGTACATTATTTTTTAAATTTTTTTAAAGTAGCGTAGTCAATTCAAGTTGAGGCATTGATGTCGGATTTGTTGTATTTAACTTGTGATTTAATCATCAAGCAATAAATGCTGATGTGGATAATATGTGACCCACATCTCTCATTGTTGGTAGCAATGTGTTTTTCTGATTTTTGGCAGATCTCCTACTTACCCCCCTCACATCTCCTCTCTTCTAGGCATTCTCAGTGTTCTTTGTGTGTGTGGCGTTTACCTCTGACACCATATGCCTGCTCTTCATCCCAGTACAATGGCTGTTCTTCGCTGCCAGTACCTATGTGTGGGTGCAGTACGTGTGGCACACAGGTAAGCCTTCTTCTTAGTGAATTAGTGTGTGGGTATAAAGACTATGGTCACTGTATTGAACTATTTAAGCCTAGCTGTAAAGAAATGGGACTAGTGACAGGAGGTTCACAGGATCAAATCTCACAATACTATTTCCTGGAGTGAGGCACCAGCTATAGTATACACAGAGCACATACAGTGTACTTGTAAAGTATTCAGACCCCTTCCCTTTCTACATTTTATTTGCAAATTTAAGTACAGAAATCAATAAAAAATACCATATTTACATAAGTATTCAAACCCTTTGCTATGAGACTCAAAATTGAGCTCAGGTGTATCCTGTTTCCATTGATGTTTCTACAACTTGATTGGAGTTTACCTGCGGTAAATTCAATTGATTGGACATGATTTGGAAAGGCACACACCTGTCAATAGAAGGTCCTACAGTTTACAGTGTATGTCAGAGCAAAAAGGGTACAAACCATTTCTGCAGCATTGAAGGTCCCCAAGAACACCGTGGCCTCCATCATTCTTAAATGGAAGAAGTTTGGAACAACTAAGACTCTACTTAGAGCTGGCTGCTTGGCCAAATTGAGCAATCGGGGGAGAAGGGCCTTGGTCAGGGAGGTGACCCAAAACCCCATGGTCACTCTGACAGAGTTCCTCTGTGGAGATGGGAGAACCTTCCAGAAGGACAACCATCTCTGCAGCACAACATCAATCAGGCCTTTATGGTAGAGTGGCCAGATGAAAGCCACTCCTCAGTAAAAGGCACATGACAGCCTGCTTGGAGTTTGCCAAAAGGCATCTAAAGGTCTCTGACCATGAGAAACAAGATTGGCCTGAATGCCAGGCGTCAGTCTGGAGGAAACCTGGCACCATTCCTACGGTGAAGCATGGTGGTGGCAGTATCATGCTGTGGGGATGATTTTCAGCAGCAGGGACTGGGAGATTAGTCAGGAAAGGGAAAGATGAACGTAGCAAAGTACAGAGAGATCCTTGATGAAAACCTGCTCAGGACATCAGACTGGGGCAAAGTTTCACCTTCCAACAGGACAACAACCTGAAGCACATAGTCAAGACAATGCAGGAGTGGCTTCAGGACCCAGCCAGAGCTCGGACTTGAACCTAATCGAACATCTTTGGAGAGACGTGACCGAGCTTGAGAGGATCTGCAGAGAAGAATGGGAGTAACTCTCCAAATACAGGTGTGCCAAGCTTGTAGTGTCATACCCAAGAAGACTCAAGGCTGTAATTGCTGTCAAAGGTGTTTCAACAAAATACTGTGCAAAGTGTCTGAATACTTATGTAAATGTAATCAGTTTTTTTTTTTTTTAATAAATGTGCAAAAATGTCAACCTGTTTTTGATTTGTCATAATGGGGTATTGTGTGTAGATTGAGGAATAATAACTATTTAATCCATTTTAGAATAAGGCTGTAACGTAACAAAATGTGGAAAAAGTTTAGGGGTCTGAATACTTTCCGAATACACTCAACTTGAGTGACCTACATTGACAAGCTCTCCTAGTATCATCTGAACACACACAGGTGTGTGTTTCTCTGCATTGGGTGTGAAGCATGCATTACCAGATTTCTTCCACGTTCCCAATCTGCGTGTTATGTTTACAACGAGCCGGCTTACTTCTCAGAATTCCCTGCAGCGTCCGTAAGTGATTGTGGATGTCTGTAAAAGTTGTCAGTGCGATTTAGCCGTAGCTCCTGTTGACCAGGACATTTTGGGCTTCGGTGTAAAATTGAACTCCTGACGAGACCAAATGCCACAGTAGAGCAGAGATGCCAAACGCCTGCTGCACACACCACACCATCAGGCTTTGACATTAATGCTTGTCCAGGGCAGGTAAAAAAAATAAAAAGGCGGACAACCAGGATATAGATTAATTGTCTGAATAGGATAAGGTAAAAATCACTATCAAACAATTACTCCAATCAGAATTTGCTCATTCAACGCAGGGCAGTGTGTGGTTGACATTCTGACTAATTGCCTATTCCTATTTGCTTTTGCTCATTTCAATAAATGTTATTTGCACAAAGCAAGAGAACAATGTCGACAGATTAAAGTCTCACCAAAGCAGCGCAAAATGTCTGGTCAGAATAACATTTTAAAAATGTGGATGATCTGGGCCAATAGCTGAAGTCTATAGAGGACACTCTGGTGTCTTATTGTTATAGAAGCCCAAATGTTCTATTGTCTCCATTTTATATGACTTGGCTTATTAACCCTCTTGTTGTGTTTTGTTTCCTGTTAATTCATTCTGTGTTCCCGGTCCAAAATGACCACCCCATTTTATAGCTGGTTATATATCCATAATAATACATTATCACCTAATGCTGCGTTAGATCTTTTTATCAACTTAAGTTCTTGTGAACATTACAAGTTTTAAACTTCTATTTGCTATTCATGGCCTTTAGGCCTCATTGACAATACTGTGCGCAGCCGTATTCATCGACCTGGCCAAGGCTTTTGACTCTGTCAATCACCGCATTCTTATCGGCAGACTCAACAGCCTTGGTTTCTCAAATGACTGCCTGGCCTGGTTCACCAACTACTTCTCAGACAGAGTTCAGTGTGTCAAATTGGAGGGCCTATTGTCTGGACCTCTGGCAGTCTCTATGGGAATGCCACAGGGTTAAGTTCCCGGGCCGGCTATTTTCTCTATATACATCAACATTGTCGCTCTTGCTGCTGGTGATTCTCTGATCCACCTCTACAAAGACGACACCATTCTGTATACTTCTGGCCCTTCATTGGACACTGCTAACTAACCTCCAGACGAGCTTCAATGCCATACAACTCTCCTTCCGTGGCCTCCAACTGCTCTTAAATACAAGTAAAACTAAATGCATGCTCTTCAACCGATCACTGCCCACACCTGCCCGCCCGCCTTGCGTCACTACTCTGAACGGTTCTGACTTAGAATATGTGGACAACTACAAATGCCTAGGTGTCTGGTTAAACTGTAAACTCTCCTTCCAGACTTATATTAAGCATCTCCAATCCAAAATTAAATCGAGAATCGGCTTCCTATTTCCCAACAAAGCATCCTTCACTCATTCTGCCAAACATACCCTCGTAAAACTGACTATCCTACTGATCCTTGACTTCGGCGATGTCATTCACAAAATAGCCTCCAACACTCTACTCAGTAAATTGGATGCAGTCTGTTTTGTCACCAAACCCCATATACTACCCACCACTGCGACCTGTATGCTCTCGTTTGCTGTGCCCTCGCTTTATATTCGTTGCAAAACCCACTGGCTTCAGGTCATCTATAAGTCTTTGCTAGTTTTAAGCCCCACCTTCTCTCAGCTCACAACAGCAGCACCCACCCGTAGCACGCACTCCAGCAGGTATATCTCACTGGTCACCCCCAAAGCCAATTCCTCATTTGGCCGCCTTTCCTTCCAGTTCTCTGCTGCCAATGACTGGAACGAATTGCAAAAACTCACTGAAGTTGGAGACTCATATCTCCCTTACTACCTTTAAGCATCAGCTGTCAGAGCAGCTTACAGATCATTGCACCTATACATAACACATCTGTAAATAGCCCACCCAACTACCTCATCCCCATAATAATAATAATATTATTATTTGCTCCTTTGCACCCCAGTATCTCTACTGGCACATTCATCTTCTGCACATCTATCACTCCAGTGTTTAATTGCTAAGTTGTAATTATTTTGCCACTTTGGCCTATTTATTGCCTTACCTCCCATATCCTACCTCATTTGCACACACTGTATATAGACCTTTCTATTGTGTTATTGACTGTACGTTTGTTCATTCCCTGTTTGTGTTGCACTGCTTTGCTTTATCTTGGGCAGGTTGCGGTTGTAAATTAGAACTTGTTCTAGAACTGGCCTACCTGGTTAAATAAAGGTGAAATTAAAAAAAACATTGACCTGAGCTCATACAACTCGTTTTTGAGTAAAAAAAAGCAATGTATGGATTATGTTGACTATAATAAACTCAAATTAAACATATTGTGCTATTTATCACAGACTACTTTGTGTCAAAGTTTAACAAGGACATTTGTTTTGAAACCATTTCACATTTTTAAATAGTGGCAGGATTTTATGTATTCAACCCGGGATATGGAGTATCTCGTTGGCCCTGGGCTCATCCTGATAACATTTTCAGCCGACCTCTCTTCTCAGGTGGGGATGACGACCAGGACAAATTCCCATTCTTTGACCGGAATGTAACAACCTCAGCAGAGCCCGCTTCCTCATTCCAGGATTGTTCCACATTGGTTGTCTCTTGGTCTGGATCATATTCTGTGTTGTCTTCAACTTCTGACACTTCCTTCTCTAATGCATCTTCACTGTCAGTTTCCTGGCCTGTCTCCTCATCACCAATGTCATGATCAAAGATATGATCAAGAGCCTCACATACAGTATATCGTTTGGTCATTGTGCTGTCACAGAATGAATTGGTGAGCAAGGCCTCAAAAAAGCTTTATATACCAGAGCTGTTAGAAAAGTTCTATATATTATTGAAACAATGTTGCAATTGTTTGTTTGTGAGAATGCCAACAGGTGTGGTTCCCGTGGGGGAAAGATTCTATTGGGGAAAGGTTCCCATGGGGGTTGCCATGGAAGCCAAGAAGGGGAGTGAGGTGTGTGTGTGTGCGCGCTCAAACACACATGCATGTGGGATCTGGGCGAGGAAGTGTTTCCATCTGATGAATGGGCATGTGCCTGAACTCAATTTTATACACTAATTGTACTCTAACCCATTAATTTCTAATGACCGGTCATTTTGACCGGGAACACAACAGGTGTACAAAAGTTAAATAAAAACACCCAAAATGCTATGAAAATTATCTAAATGTATTTTGTGTGGTCATGGAACCTTATGACAATCAGATTAAATTAACTTTCAGAGAGAACTTGTAAATGGGTCCAATTTGACCGGAACCCAGCAGGAGGGTTAAGCCACTCTCAGTTGAATTCATACTAGATTTTTTTTTCTTCCACCATTGTCCAAAAATAATATTGTGATTTGTTACAGACTTTGGTTTTTCCATTTAAATTGAGGTTGCATGTTGGGCGCACCAATTGGTGTCACCTCGTATGTTTTACACCTGTGCTGGCTTGTCATCTCGTTAGTCAGAATGAATTTGGCTGGCCCAGTGTTCCAGTTGTCTTGAGAGATGTGGAGGGTTAACACCTTTTAAGTTGTGTCTAAGTTTGATGTGGGTTTTTATTTTGTTTGCCTCTTCTTGGGCAAATTTAGTGGGAGCTCGTGGTGGGTGTCTTGGGTCCCAGTTGTTGTTGCTAGTCAACATTCAGTGGAGTGTCTTTCAGAACCCCTCCTAAAACCACAACTGTTTTGGTTGATTACAGTTACTCTTTGTTAGTTCCCCCTTCTGTTTGATCGGCAACTTTTGTTTTTCTTGCTGGAGAATGTAACAGCTATCCCCCTCTCCTTATCACTACTGAAAAGCTGCCCTTTTGTGGCTGTGTATCTCATTTCATCACTCAAAAGCTGATCTACTCTGCTGCTGTCGTGATGTTTGTTCTTTGTCTGGTAAGGGAGGCTGCTGTACTGACCACCCTGTAAGTCTCTGGTTTCATGTTCCGAGGAAGTAAATCTGCACATATAATTATTTAAAAAAATGTTTTCTGTTCTAAAACTTATATTTTTCTTCACAGAGAGGGGGGTCTGTCTCCCCACAGTGTCCCTTTGGATACTCTTTGTGTACATAGAGGCAGCCATCAGATTCAAAGACCTGAAGAACTTCCATGTCGACTTGTGTCGCCCATTCGCTTCACATTGGTAAGTTAAGTGTTTTGTCCAAGCCCTGGCAGGATCTTTGTCTAGGCTATATGTGTGGATCTGTGAGGAAGATGGACTAAGATTCTGTCTCAGACCCACAGGCCAAGGAGGGAAGTGTTCTGCCCCATTTGACTCTCGGAAAACAACATTATTTCAGCTTGTTAAGCATAATATACAAGTAATGATATATACAGTGCCTTGCGAAAGTTTCCGGCCCCCTTGAACTTTGCGACCTTTTGCCACATTTCAGGCTTCAAACATAAAGATATAAAACTGTATTTTTTTGTGAAGAATCAACAACAAGTGGGACACAATCATGAAGTGGAACGACATTTATTGGATATTTCAAACTTTTTTAACAAATCAAAAACTGAAAAATTGGGCATGCAAAATTATTCAGCCCCCTTAAGTTAATACTTTGTAGCGCCACCTTTTGCTGCGATTACAGCTGTAAGTCGCTTGGGGTATGTCTCTCAGTTTTGCACATCGAGAGACTGAATTTTTTTCCCATTCCTCCTTGCAAAACAGCTCGAGCTCAGTGAGGTTGGATGGAGAGCATTTGAACAGCAGTTTTCAGTTCTTTCCACAGATTCTCAATTGGATTCAGGTCTGGACTTTGACTTGGCCATTCTAACACCTGGATATGTTTATTTTTGAACCATTCCATTGTAGATTTTGCTTTATGTTTTGGATCATTGTCTTGTTGGAAGACAAATCTCCGTCCCAGTCTCAGGTCTTTTGCAGACTCCATCAGGTTTTCTTCCAGAATGGTCCTGTATTTGGCTCCATCCATCTTCCCATCAATTTTAACCATCTTCCCTGTCCCTGATGAAGAAAAGCAGGCCCAAACCATGATGCTGCCACCACCATGTTTGACAGTGGGGATGTTGTGTTCAGGGTGATGAGCTGTGTTGCTTTTACGCCAAAAAGTTCAATTTTGGTTTCATCTGACCAGAGCACCTTCTTCCACATGTTTGGTGTGTCTCCCAGGTGGCTTGTGGCAAACTTTAAACGACACTTTTTATGGATATCTTTAAGAAATCGCTTTCTTCTTGCCACTCTTCCATAAAGGCCAGATTTGTGCAATATACGACTGATTGTTGTCCTATGGACAGAGTCTCCCACCTCAGCTGTAGATCTCTGCAGTTCATCCAGAGTGATCATGGGCCTCTTGGCTGCATCTCTGATCAGTGTTCTCCTTGTATGAGCTGAAAGTTTAGAGGGACGACCAGGTCTTGGTAGATTTGCAGTGGTCTGATACTCCTTCCATTTCAATATTATCGCTTGCACAGTGCTCCTTGGGATGTTTAAAGCTTGGGAAATCTTTTTGTATCCAAATCCGGCTTTAAACTTCTTCACAACAGTATCTCGGACCTGCCTGGTGTGTTCCTTGTTCTTCATGATGCTTTTAACGGACCTCTGAGACCATCACAGTGCAGGTGCATTTATACGGAGACTTGATTACACACAGGTGGATTGTATTTATCATCATTAGTCATTTAGGTCAACATTGGATCATTCAGAGATCCTCACTGAACTTCTGGAGAGAGTTTGCTGCACTGAAAGTAAAGGGGCTGAATAATTTTGCACGCCCAATTTTTCAGTTTTTGATTTAAAAAAGTTTGAAATATCCAATAAATGTCGTTCCACTTCATGATTGTGTCCCACTTGTTGTTGATTCTTCACAAAAAAATAGTTTTATCTTTATGTTTGTAGCCTGAAATGTGGCAAAAGGTCAAAGTTCAAGGGGGCCAAATACTTTCGCAAGGCACTGTATGTATATCCCCCAAGCTCAGACACCACTTTCCACAAAGAGAGAGAGTGCATGCTGGTTTCAGTCTGTAGCATTATTAAAAAGCATACATATTCTAAGATGGCTTAAGGAATATTTCTACAAGGTCATACACCACTGTTTGGTTGAAAATACCTACATTTATAGTCTAAATACTCTTTAAGACATTTGAGTGGATTTAGATTTGAGCCTGTATAATGTACTGTAATTGAGCTGTTCTATAGTAATGCAGGATATTAGGGCAAGTCATTCCTCCAGCTTTACTTTCCTGGGTGATCTTCATCTCAAGGCTTTTTTCATAGCACCTATGCTTGTCATCTTGTGAATCGTTGTCTTGGTGATGTGTTGTCTGAACTTACTTACCTCCCTGAACTCTATCCATCTCTCTGTAGCATTGGCTACCCAGTGGTGACGCTGGGCTTTGGATTCAACAGCTACGTCAGCTATAAGATGCGCTTAAGAAGGCAGGAGGTAGTGAAGAAGGAGAACGAGTTCTACATGCAGCTCCTGCTGCAGGCCCTGCCACCAGAGCAACATATGCTCCAGAGACAGGAAAGGGAGGCAGAGGAAGGTGAGAGATGCACACAACTGATGCTTCAGACACAGTCCAAGTGATGTTGGTCAAATGTGTTTAATCTCACTTTCATTCTCTTCTTTCTTACTTCCACCTTCCATTCAGCTGCATTAGCTAAAGGGATATCTGAGATGGACTCCATCCCAGTCTCACAGAATGGCGCCCCCGCCAGTAAAAAAATGGCAGCTATACTGCCGGAGCTGGAGTACAGAGATAAAGGGAAAGAGGGCCGCGAGCCCAAAAAGCAACACAACAGCATCCAGCCGTCATCGGTAGACTCTAAACTCCAGGAGATGGAGTACATGGAGAACCATATGAACAATAAGATACTCACCACAGAGCTGGTGGGCAGCACAGAGAACCTGCTGCTGAAGGATGAGAACTCCTCATCCTCGAAAAACTACAAGAACTCCAGCAGAAACGCGGCAGTCAACTCCTTGCCCTGCAGACACTGCGCCACCAACGGCAGCGTCCCATCAGCCCCTTCCTCCTTTTCCTGGGGGAAGAAGCAGAAGTGTGCAGCAGGGAAGGGTCCAGCAGTCGGCTCTCACAGGGATCCAACAGACAACTGCATCCCTAACAATCAGCTAAGCAAGCCTGAGGCGCTTGTACGGTAAGAGGGTCTTTCTATAAACCAGAGTACCATTGAGGATTTCCAATACTGGACAAATTGTTACAGCTGTTAAGTCACTGATCTGCCATTTTTTTTTTACACTACATTAATCTCTCTAGGGTCTATGGGACGCTAGCGTCCCACCTGGCCAACATCCAGTGAGATTAAAAATTTGGAAAAGATACAACTATTTTACATAGGTTTAAAGATTAACTTCTTGTGAATCCAACCATGGTGTCAGATAAATAAATAAAAATGCTTTACGGTGAAAGCATACCTTACAATTATTTGAGAACATAGCCCAGCAGACAAATTATTAAACAGTAACCAGTCAAGTAGAAGAGTTACAAGTCAGAAAGAGAGAAAATGAATCACTTACCTTTGATCTTCATAAGTTTGCACTCAGACATTAATTTATTCAATAAATGTTCCTTCCTTTTGTTCGATAGTCTCTTTATATCCAAAAACCTACGTTTTGTTCATTTTCTTCAGTAATCCCTGTGGATTACTGTGGATCAAACACGGTTACAACAAGCAGACAAAAAAAAATCAAAATTGTGTCCGTAAAGTTCATAGAAACATGTCAAACGATGTTTATATTCAATCCTCAGGTTGTTGTTATCCTAAATAATAAATATTTAAATCGCACAATAATGTTGTCAACATAAAAGGCAAATAAGAAAGGCACTCTCTCGGTCGCGCATGAAAAAGCTCTGACACGGCAGGGTCCACTCATTCAGACTGCTCTTACTCCCTCATTTTTCAGAATACAAGCCTGAAACAATTTAAGACTGTTGACATCTAGTGGAAGGCGTAGGAACTGCAATTTGAGTCCTAAGTCAATGGATACTGTAATGGCATTGAATAGAAAACTACAAACCAAAACAATCCAACTTCCTGAATAGATCTCTGGTTTTCGCCTGCCAACTCCGTTCTGTTATACTCTCAGACATTATTTTAACAGTTTTGGAAACTTGTGTTTTCTATCCAAATCTACTAATTATATGCATATCCTATCTTCTGGGCCTGAGCAGAAGGCTGTTTAATTTGGGCATGCTTTTCATCCAAAATTCCAAATGCTGCCCCCTACCCTAGAGAAGTTAAGATATAATGGGGGATCATAGCTATATTCAATAAAATTCACCAGTTGATTTAAAGCCTATGTTTTTCCCGTTCTCATGGTTGGTGTCTTGACGGATTTGTCCAAAATCGTGACATTTGTCTTTGCATTTATACCAGTTTAAGTTGTCGTTACCATATATTAAGCATTAATCAGTTACAGTGCCTTCAGAAAGTATTCACACCCCTTTCCACATTGGTGTTAGCCTAAATTTAAAATGGATTAAATTGAGATTTTGTCACTGGCCTACACCCAATAATACCCCATAATGTCAAAGTGTAATGATGTTTATTTAAAACAAGTTTTGACCAATGAATTAAAAATAAAAGCAGATGTTTTAACCTCTAGTGACACCCCATCCCGTGAACGGGACCGTTGTCATCATTTGACACTAATTAGCATAACGCAACGGGCATAGATCTTCCTAGAAAATCTTCCTAGTCATGAAAATCACAAGTGAAATATATTGGAACACAGCTTAGCCTTTTGTTAATCACCCTGTCATCTCAGATTTTCAAAATATGCTTTACAGCCAAAGATAGACAAGCATTTGTGTAAGTGTATCGATAGCCTAGCATAGCATTATGCCTTGCAGGCAACCTTGTTATGAAAAGCAGTCAAATTAAATCGTTTACATTTGAACTTCGGATGTTTTCACTCACGAGACTCCCAGGTAGATAGCCAAAGTTCATTTTTTCCCAAAAGATGATTTTTGTAGGCGAAATAGCTCTGTTTTGTTCTTCACATTTGGCTGAGAAATCGACCGGAAATTGCGGTCACGACAATGCCGAATTAGCGCCATAATATCGACAGAAACATGGCAAACGTTGTTTAGAATCAAGCCTCGAGGTGTTTTTCAAATATCTATTCGATAATATATCCACCGGGACAATTGGTTTCTCAGTAGAAGCGATTGGAATAATGGCTATCTCTGTACTTTACGCAAGATTTTCTCTGGGAGCGGGTATTCTTCAACATAAATGCGTAAAACTACGTCAAAATGCTGTAGACACCTTGGGGAATACGTAGAAAGCGTAAGCTGGTTCATAGCACATTCACAGCTCAATGGGGACTCATTTGCACGCAGCGCTTTCAAAATATGGGGCACTTCCGGATTGGATTTTTCTCAGGGTTTCGCCTGCAACATCAGTTCTGTTATACTCACAGACAATATCTTTACAGTTTTGGAAACGTTAGTGTTTTCTATCCAAAGCTGTCAATTGTATGCATATTCTAGCATCTTGTCCTGACAAAATATCCCGTTTTAAAACGGGAACGTTTTTTTTTCCAAAAATGAAAATACTGCCCCTAGAGTAGCAACAGGTTTTAAGACAAAGTATTCAATCCTAAATGGGTTCAGTAGTAAACATTTGCTTAACAGGTCACACAATAAGTTGCACGGACTCTGTGAAATAAGTGTTAACCATGATTTTTGAATGACTACCTAAGTTCTGTACCCCACCAATACAATTGTCTGCCAGGTTCCTCAGTAGAGCAGTAAATTTCAAACAGTGCGATTCAACTACAAAGCTCAGGGAGGTTTTTCAATGCCTCACGAAGAAGGGCATCTATTGGTAGATGGGTAGAAATGCAGACGTTGAATATCCCTTTGGGCATGGTGTAGTTAGTCATTACACTGTGGATGGCGTATCAATACACCCAGTCACTACGAAGATTTCCTAACGCATTTTCCGGAGAGGAAGGAAACAGTTCAGGTATTTCACCATGAAGCCAATGGTGACTTTAAAACAGAGTTTAATGACTGTGATGGGAGGAAACTAAGGACGGCTCAACATTTGAGTTACTCTACAATACTAACCCAATTGACAGTGAAAAGAAGGAAACCTTTACAGATGTTTTTTTTCTTCTCCAAAACATGCATCCTGTTTGCAACAAGGCACTAAAGTAATACTGAAAAAATGTTGCAAGGCAATTAAACCTTTTGTTCTGATTACAACGTGTTATGTTTGGGGCAAATACTAAGTACCACTCTCTATTTTTTCTTAGTTTTTTAGGTTATTGTTGTGCTGAAATGTGAATTTGCCTCCCAGTGTCTGGAAACCTGGTTGTCTGCTTTTCTTTTAGGATTTTGCCTGTGCTTAGCCCTATTCTGTTTCTTTTTTATCTTAAACCCTTGGCAAAAAAGGAAATACGAAGCAGAGTAACTCTCTGGTCCTTCTAAAACTTACTTTTCTAAAATAATGTCAGCTATAGCTTGCAAAATAAACAAATTTGATTCTGGGTGACAATGCTATTTTTCCCCAACATTTTCCTCATGAAATTGCTAAAGGTTTTTGTTTCCTTTGCTTCCTTACTTCCTAGTGTTGTGATACTGGTATTGTGACAACACTAATGTATTAACTGGAGTAATTCCTGCCTGGATGTCACAGTTCTCACATTTTCAGGCCAAAGTATCAGTAACTTGCTGGTGCATGAAGGGTGCCTCCCTTTTATCAGATCCCACAGTCCCTGATCTCAAACGGACCATGCTGCACATAGATAGGCATTAAGTAGACCTGTTTCAGCTGTGATATCATTGGACTGGGGTGTGAGAAAGTTGGACTATTACAATCTATGGTTTGCCACAAAATTATGCTGGCTGAAAATGAGAACATTGAGTTGTATGTCTGAACTTTTTGGCTCTTTAGTTGTACAACTGGTGCTGTACAGACACATTGGTGTGAGTGGGGGTGTAAGGTTGTTGGTGAAATCAGCAGAAAGTCGAATGATGGTGTTTGTGGCAAGTTGTCAAATCAAATTTTATTTGTCACATACACATGGTTAGCAGATGTTTAATGCGAGTGTAGCGAAATGCTTGTGCTTCTAGAATGCAGTAATAACCAACAAGTAATCGAGCTAACAATTCCAAAACTACTACCTTGTGCATCTGTAGAAGTTTGTGCATCTGTAGAAGTTTGTGTGCTTTTGGTGACAAGCCGAATTTCTTCAGCCTCCTGAGGTTGAAGAGGCACTGCTGTGCCTTCTTCACGATGCTGTCTGTGTGGGTGGACCAATTCAGTTTGTCTGTGATGTGTACGCCGAGGAACTTAAAACTTACTACCCTCTCCACTACTGTTCCATCGATGTGGATAGGGGGGTGTTCCCTCTGCTGTTTCCTGAAGTCCACAATCATCTCCTTAGTTTTGTTGACGCTGAGTGTGAGGTTATTTTCCTGACACCACACTCCAAGGGCCCTCACCTCCTCCCTGTAGGCGGTCTCGTCGTTGTTGGTAATCAAGCCTACCACTTGTGTCGTCCGCAAACTTGATGATTGAGTTGGAGGTGTGCGTGGCCACGCAGTCGTGGGTGAACAGGGAGTACAGGAGAGGGCTCAGAACGCACCCTTGTGGGGCCCCAGTGTTGAGGATCAGCGGGGTGGAGATGTTGTTGCCTACCCTCACCACCTGGGGGCGGCCCGTCAGGAAGTCCAGTACCCAGTTGCACAGGGCGGGGTCGAGACCCATGGCGAGCTTTGAGTGCACTATGGTGTTAAATGCCTAGCTGTAGTCGATGAACAGCATTCTCATATAGGTATTCCTCTTGTCCAGATGGGTTAGGGCATTGTGCAGTGTGGTTGAGATTCATCGTCTGTGGACCTATTTGGGCGGTAAGCAAATTGGAGTGGGTCTAGGGTGTCAGGTAGGGTGGAGGTGATATGGTCCTTGACTAGTCTCTCAAAGCACACTATGAGGACGGAAGTGAGTGCTACGGGGCGGTAGTCGTTTAGCTCAGTTACCTTAGCTTTTTTAGGAACAGGAACAATGGTGGCCCTCTTGAAGCATGTGGGAACAACAGACTGGGATAGGGATTGATTGAATATGTCCGTAAACACACCAGCCAGCTGGTCTGCGCATGCTCTGAGGGCGGGGCTGGGGATGCCGTCTGGGCCTGCAGCCTTGCAAGGGTTAACACGTTTAAATGTTTTCCTCACGTCGGCTGCAGTGAAGGAGAGTCCGCATGTTTTGGTTGCGGGCCGTGTCAGTGGCACTGTATTGTCCTCAAAGCGGGCAACAAAAGTTATTTAGTCTGCCTGGGAGCAAGACATCCTGGTCCGTGACGGTGCTGGTTTTCTTTTTGTAATCCGTGATTGGTAACATGTGTGCCCTGCTTTTGCCACACTGACTTGGGGCTTCCCTGCCTACATTATTTGGACAGTAGTAGGGCTGTGACGATACCAGTATTGCAATATTTTTTCCATGGCAAAAATGGAACCGCGAAGCAGACCTAACTCTTCGGTCCTTCAATAACCTGCTGTGTATATCAAATGTTTTCTATAGCTTGTAAAATAAATGTGACTGGATAACATATTTGTTTCCAACATTAGGGCCGTTTTCCTAAAAGTTAAATCAGCTTTGTTTTGTTAGTATCGTGGCAAGGAAACAAGTATCGCCATACTGGTATAGTCCCAGCCCTAGACAGTAGCCTATAGGCTTAGTCAAATTTTTTGCTGTAAACACTTTTGGCTGAAGGGTGTTTTCTTACTGGTTAGTGTTGAATTGATTGTACACTTGTAAAGACAAAAGCTGTGTCTAGTATGAAAGAAAAGTAAGTCATTTTAAAGCGCAAAGAGGAGACATTTCATCAATTCAGAACAACACATAATTAAATGGTTACAGCTTAATCAACAATTTGGAATATCAAAACGCTGACTATATCAATCGGCAATGACCTGATTGGCTAAGGAAAACAACTGACGACAGACAAACACTAAAACAACTGTCAGGGACAGGCCAACAGCCAGAATGGAGGGCTGAAGGCGAATCTGCCATCAGCAGGAGGCTTTGACAGCCGTAATACTTAGGCCACAGCCAAATACAAACCTCTACGCAGCAGCACTCCACAGAAAAGAGTTGAGTACAAAGATGGCCCTACTAAAACAGTCTTATGGGCAGATTAAACTAATATAAACCTTTACCAAAGCCTGGAGAAAGGAATTGTGGATGATCCAAAACCTACAGTTTCTGCATACACCGAATCTTTATCAAATTCTCTCATCCCTTCCTCATTTTCTTTCCTTTCCCTCTCTACCACTGCAGGCTGGAGCAGGATGTGAAGAAGCTGAAGGCAGACCTTCAGGCCAGCAGACAGGTGGAGCAGGACCTGCTCAGTCAGATCGTCTCCCTTGGCAGCGCTGAGCGCTCCATCCGCTCTGAACTGGGCCAGCTGCGCCAGGAGAACGAGCTGCTGCAGAACAAGTGAGTGGGCAGGTTAAAGGTTAGGAATTGACTACTGGATCTGATCACCTGCTGGGACCAGTGGGGCTAGCGTTGCTAATAAAGTTAGGTAGCTTGCTTAATTTTGACAATATGGTCAAACAAACATTCTACATTATCCACATTGATAAGTTTGTAATTGTCAAAAAAGGATGCCATCTTCTGGTTGAAAACGTGAAATGTCGCAACTCGGGTAAAACACAATATTCCAACTTGATCATTGAAGTGAATTTCCTACTCCATACTTACAATAGCACGTGAGGCTTTTCCTAGTCGGGGTAATGCAGTCAGGAAAAACTCAGGGGACCTAGTTCAGACCTAAAGGTTATCACTGCTTGAAAACCGAGGACTGAGCTTGGAATGTCATGTCAAAATGCTAGTCTAAAATACAAATAATTCTGGTGTGAGGACTGGTCATAGTAAAGTTTATAGAGGGGATCCTGTCTGCTTCATATCACAGCAGCAGAAATAGCACTTATGCATCTGGCTGCTATAATTGGCCAATTAAGTCATCACTGACCAGCTGGGGACTCCTGGGTGTCCTTGGTAAGGGGCATTACATAAGACCACCCTAATATGGTAGTTAGCATGTACATACAGACACAAACTCGGTGGTTATGGGTGTTAATTATCTGATGCAATTAAAGGTGACATGTAGGCCCTCCCAGCCTGCCCCTAATGACCAGCTTATTCCTATTGCCGCTCAAGAGTCTGTTTCACTCGTTCGGTCTGTTGGTGGAGACTGGTGCACATAGCTCTGTTGGCTATGCTCAAAGATAGGCAAAGGATGCTAGGCTAAGGGTTACGAAAGTGCAAAGAAATTATTTAAAGTTTACTTGGTTACCAAACTCGGCCATCTTGCTCTCTCACCATCTCCACACACGGTTAACTTATACTCATGATGAAAATGACTACCTTTTAGTACTGTTAAGAGTGAGCATGCACACACTGGGGGTGGAATGGAATCTCACTGGCTGCTGGCTAGCATGGTGCTGCATGGTCTGTGGCTGCTGTGTGTGTGCAGACTCCATAACATCATCCAGGCCAAGCAGAAGGACAAGCAGAAGGACAAGCAGACCATGGGCCAGCTGGAAAAGAGGCTGAAAGTTGAGCAGGAGGCCCACGCCAACGCAGAGAAACAACTTGCAGATGAGAAGAAACGCAAGAAGCTGGAGGATGCCACTGCAGCCAGAGCCGTCGCACTAGCAGCCGCATCCAGGTATAGGCTCCAGAGATATTCACAACTATTTCATAAATATATCTGCGTTTAGTTGAGTTCTCTCTGTCTGCTCCACAGGGGGGAGTGCACAGATACAATGAGGAGGCGGGTCACGGAGCTGGAGACGGAGTGTAAGAAACTAACCATGGACATCAAGCTCAAAGAAGACCAGCTCGGAGAGCTGGAGATGACCGTGCAGGTGAGGTTCAGTTAAGATGGGTATGTTTTTGTTGAAAACAGGATGTCAAGAACATGTTTAGTTAAGGTAGCTAAAATGTTGACTCTAATATTAGACCTAGTCTTCTTAAATAATTAGGGCTAAGGGCATTCCATAGTGACATGTCCTGGTCCAGAAATACTGAGGAGAATTTCTGTCTGCAATAAAGCCCTTTTTATGGTGTAAAAACTCATTCTGATTTGGGTGGACCTGGATCCCAAGTGGGTGAGCCTATGCCCACCCATGGCTGCGTCCCTGCCCAGTCATGTGAAATCCATATATTGTGGCCTAATGAATTTTTCAAATGCCTGATTTCCTTCTATGAACTGTAACTCTGTAAAATGACTCATTCACACCTGCTGTACACTGGCACACAGACAATGTCACTTAGTGATGTGTTCTTCCCCCTCAGGAGCTCCAGAAGTGCAAGGAGAATGAAAAGGACACAGAAGTGCTGATGTCAGCGCTGTCGGCCATGCAGGAAAAGACCCAGCACCTGGAGAACAGCCTGTCTGCAGAGACCCGCATCAAACTGGACCTGTTCTCAGCACTGGGTGATGCCAAGAGACAACTGGAGATTGCACAAGGTCAGTGTCTAGCCCCTCTGCAGTACTGCCTCAGTCACACCTATTTCCTACTGTATGTGATTGATGTAGAATAGGTTGCATGACATGAATGTCTTATCTGACATTTTGTGTGCGTCTGTCTCAGGTCAGATACCGCAGAAGGACCAGGAGATCAAGGACCTGAAGCAGAAAATAGCTGAGGTGATGGCTGTCATGCCCAGCATCTCCTACACAGCTGACAGCAGCAACATGACTCCCATGGCCCCCCACTACTCCTCCAAGTTCATGGACACAAGTCCCTCCGGCCTGGACCCAAATGCCTCCATCTACCAGCCACTCAAAAAGTGAACGCTTCCTACAAACCGTCACTCTTTGTTTCATTTTTTTAAGCCGACCTCCAGAACTCCGACTTGTTTTTCCTTGTCAGATCCGAAGGATGTTGTATTGTGACTATTTATTATAGTATTTTTTTAGAAGACTAAGGGAAATCACATGTAAACCATTTTTTTCTTTTGGTAAATGTCTAGTGAAACCTTACAGAATTGGGCTTATGTAGGATGTTTCAGTTCCCCCTTCTACTCCATCTGTTACTTGGTCTTGGTTAAGTCTGGTGTTGGTTTTTTAAATTTAAAATCTGTGATGTGGATCTCTGCAAGCAGGAGTGCTCACCCTTATTTCCATGTTGGACGTTCTTATTGCGGAGAGTGGATACCCATTTATTTTTATGGTAGGACGTTACAATCTGTACGCTTGTATGGACTCGAGCCCTGTTTTGTCAATGGTATTTTTCAGTCGTGAATATCAGACCAAATTGAACGTTCCATTGGCTGTTCTTGGGGTTTTGTGGTATTGGTTCTATTATGTTTGAAAGTGGATTGTGTGGTCTCCTATTTACTTGTTGATCTTACCACAAAGTTGAATAAAAAAAATCATTGGGATGAGAACAGAGCTGTACCAAGATGTTATGTTAGAATAACAAGGGATAAACTGTCACCGTAAACTATCCTCAACAACTCCAAATGTTGAGTATCATCTACAAAATTACATTTATTTCCCAAAAAGCACCCTAATTTCTACAATACTTTCCAAAAGTGTTAAGCAAAGGCTGTATTAAGAGAATGACATGCCTTCTCTTTAAGCTCAGAATATTCTTTCGCAAATTGTCATGATCACAGTGCCTTGAGACAGGACCTCAGTGGTGGGAGTTAGTAGCCTGCTATGCTAGAAAGGACTGAAGTACAGGGCTTTCCAACCACATACAATTATAACCTGGACCCTAATCATAGGTTCAGAAAAGATAGCCCATCTACTTTCAACAGTTCTGACAATATGGCCACTTGTCTAGCATGGTCTAATATGGTAACGTTACTACGAAGTCTACTCCAAACAGGCTCCCAGCATGAGAGTCTACTGCATCCAACTATAACACATCTCTCTACTGGAAACTCCTGTTCCTTTAACTATTGTCCCTAATTATGTTTTTATTGTTTTGACTTAATTGCACGGTTAAAATTCCACCGTTGATGGATTTTGTGTGTCTCTCTGACCTGTGTGTGTAAGTTATACAAGAAATACGGCTCTGGAAATGAACGTGACTTTTCCACAGAATTCTGCATGATAAATCTCCCTTTATTGCTGAATACTCAACTTCAGCCCATTTGCCAAGAAAGGATTGATTGTTTTCTAGGAATATACTGCAAAGACATTGGTTGACGTGTTTGACATTCATTCTCCTCTGACTTGTCTAAAGTATGTCAAGCAGGTGGGAAAACTGCTCACCTGTTTGTAGTAGACTGTTTACGTAGTTGAAAGCTTTGTAAATGTTACAGTATTGGCTACTGCCTGGGACATAGGTGTTAAGAACAGTCAACAATTTCTTTGGTATTGTTTTTTTTACATATTATTTAACCGTCATTTTCATTCCCTGCAGGGAGGAATAGCTTGAGCCTGATGTGGTTTGCTGTCATCTGAAATGGTCATTTGTGTGGTTATAACCTACTGTATATGGAAACTTTTTCTACAGATTAGTTTAGTCAATTGGTCCTTCAACTGATGTTGAAAGTATAAAAACATGTATTTAAGTATGCCCAGTCATTGCTCTGTTTCTCCAAGTCTGACCTCAGCTAGGCTCGAACACTGAGCTTTACAAGGAATACATGATTTTCTTTCAGTCGGGAGTTCCTTTCCTTGTCCTTTATGACATAATACTTAACTATCCTGCCTGATGATGTTTAAGTCAGAAAGAGCAATTAAATGTTACTGTCATCTCACTTCCACTAGGAGGCAGTGTCCATCTCTTCAGTTCTACAAAGCCTCTGGTCCTCAGCTTTTTTGTTGTTGTGGGGGTTCACTCTAAAATTAAATCCAATCACAGCTAATAAACTAGCTGCCTCTGTGCAATAGGCTGTTCAGCCAAGCCTGGGACACAAGATGGTAAATGGCAGAGGTCGCAGGGCTAATATATTGATTACCTTAATCCCCAGACCAGTCTGAGCACTTAAACCCACTGCCCTGTTTTCTTCTATCACTGGGGCTGCCTGTTTTGTTCACTTAGATTTTTGCATTTCAGGTTCTTCAAGATGTTGCTCTCAATTAACCCTTTTAAGATGAAGTATGGCTTTCCAAATACGCTGACAAACACATGGATCTGGTTTTGGAGATTGTTGCACCCACTCAGCTGAGTTGCATGGGCATTCCACACTGCAAGGCGTAGAGGCCCCCCAAACCACACATATTTGGCCACTTCACATAGAGGCGCCCAATCAGGCTTAAATCTGCAGAAAAAATAAGTAATTGCATACATTTAATCCTGAGTGCTTTGTTCCAAATTAACGTCTCAATTTGGCACATCGACCATTCAGATTTGACAGATTAAAATGGGTCTTTTCAAGCAATCTGAATCTGGCAAAGTATACAGTAAACAAATCATGAAGCCATTATGCAATGCAAATTTTGCTCAGCATTTTGATTTATTTCTATTGTCTGCTATTAAATAGATATCTACTGTGCTGGCAATGAGGATGTAATATAGGAGGCCATTGGTGTGAATTACGTGGGGGACAATCAGTACACCTGTGGATAGACACTTGCTCACCACAACTGATTTTTAAGACTAGCCAAGATTGATATTATCAGACTGTCAAACAAACATGATGTGCATGAATTATAGTTAGGTAGTACATTCATTATACATGAAGAATTATTTTACACATGTTCCCCCTGCCAGCAGAGCAAGAGTTGGCTGCATTTTCATATCAAATATATGCCTTCAGCGACTGCCTACGTCAAATCAAATGTTATTGGTTGCATACACATATTTAGCAGATGTTATTGCCGCTGTAGAGAAATGCTTGTATTTCTAGCTCCAACAGTGCAGTAATATCTAACAATGCACACATCTAAAATTGACCTCACTTGAACCTGTCTTGGATCACTTTCTTTCCTCCAATGCTGAATGAATTGATAATGAAAAATATAAATTCCATTCATCTTTTTGCTTTAAAGTCTAGGATACTGTCATTCATACTATTTCAAACCAAGTTATTCTAATGCACCTGGGAACACTACATTGTAGAACTATTTCTTTATCTGTGGCATGTCATCTCCTTTGAAATCTGGAAGTGCTGGATATTTTGAATTCCAAACCCCTGAGTGCACAATGTGAATAGGTGATGACTGGTGTTAACTGAAGGAAATTAAATGTGGAAAGTGCACCTTTTGCTGGGGTACAACATAAGGATCTTATCTATTCTGAACAAAAATATAAAAACGCAACATGCAGCAATGTCAAATATTTTACTGAGTTACAGGTCATACAGCTCACATCAACAGCATCCTCCCGGACACCCTAGACCCACCCCAATTCGCATACCTCCCCAACAGATCCACAGATGACACAATCTCAATCGCACTCCACAATCTTAAGCTCACCACTAAGCTAAGGACTTTGGGACTAAACACCTCCCTCTGCAACTGGATCCTGGACTTCCTGATGGGCCGCCCCCAGGTGGTAAAAGTAGACAACACGTCTGCCACGCTGATTCTTAACACTGGGGCCCCTCAGGGGTGTGTACTTAGTCCCCTTCTGTATTCCCACGACTGCGTGGCCAAACACGACTCCAACACCATCATTAAGTTTGCTGACGACACAACAGTGGTAGTGATCACCGACAACGATGAGACGGCATAAAGGGAGGAGGTCAGAGAACTGGCAGTGGTGCCAGGACAAAAACCTCTCCCTCAATGTGAGCAAGACAAATGAGCTGATCGTGGACTACAGGAAAAGAAGGGCTGAAAAGGCCCTCGTTAACATCGACGGCACTGTAGTGGAGCGGGTCGAGAGTTTCAAGTTCCTTGGTGTCCATATCACCAACAAACTATCATGGTCCAAACATACCAATACAGTTGTGAAGAGGGCACGACAAAACCTTTTCCCCCTCAGGAGGCTGAAAAGATTTGGCATGGGCCCCCAGATCCTCAAAAGGTTCTACAGCTGCACCATCGAGAGCATCCTGACCGGTTGCATCACCGCCTGGTATGGCAACTGCTCAGTAAGGCGCTACAGAGGGTAGTGCGAATGGCCCATTACATTGCTGGGGCCAAGCTTCCTGCCATCCAGGACCTATATAATAGGCGGAGTCAGAGGAAAGCCCATAAAAATTGTCAGAGACTCCAGTCACCGAAGTTCTAGACTTTTCTCTGCTACTGCATGGCAAGCGGTTCCGGAGCGCCAAGTCTAGGATCAAAAGGCTCCTCAACAGCTTCTACCCCCAAGCCATTAGACTGCTGAACAATTCATAAAAATCGCCACCGGTCAATCTACATTGACACCACCCCTCTTGTACACTGCTGCTACTCGCTGTTTTTTTGTTACCTATGAATAGTCACGTCGCCCCCACCTACATGTACAGATTACCTCAACTGGCCTGTACCCCTGCACACTGACTCAGTACCGGTGTGTCCTGTATATAGCCTTGTTATTGTTATTCTTGTTACTTTTTATTTTAGCCTACTTGGTAAATATTTTCTTCTTCTTAAACTGCACTGTTGGTTAAATGGCTTGTAAGTAAGCATTTCACTGTAAAGTCTAAACTTGTTTTCATGGCATGTGGCAAATAAATAAAGTTTGATTTGATATGAGGATCAGTCAATGAAAACAAATGATCTATGGATTTCACATGACTGGGAATACAGATATGCACATGTTGGTCGCAGGTAGCTTAAAAAAATAGGCCTCAGGATCTCGTCATGGTAATTCTGTGCATTCAAATTGACATTGTTAAAATGCAATTGTGTTCGTTGTCCATAGCTTATGCCTGCCCATACCATAACCCCACCATGGGGAACTCTGTTCACAACGTTTAGATTCAAAACCGCTCTCGCACACGACACTATACACATGATCTGCGGTTGTGAGGCCAGTTGGACACACTGACAAATTCTCTAAAACGAGGGATGCGGTTTAAGGTAATTTAATGTTAATTTCTCTATCTGGCAACAGCTCTGGTGGACAGACACTCCTGCAGTCAGCATGCCAATTGCATGCGCCCTCAAAACTTGAGACATCTGTGAGATTGTGTGACAAAACTGCAGATTTTACAATGGCATTATATTGTCTCCAGCACAAGGTGCACCGGTGTAATGATAATGCTGTTTAATCAGCTTCTTGATATGCCACACCTGTCAGGTAGAGGGATTATCTTGGCAAAGGAGAAATGGTCACTAATAGAGATTTAAAGATATTTGTGCACAAAAGAGAGAAATAAGATATTTGTGCATATGGAACATTTGAGATATTTTATTTCAGCTCATGAAACATGGGACCATGTTGTATTTATTTTTTTGTTCGGTGTATCATGGATGTTGGTTCATGAAAGATATTTGAAAAATGCAAAGTGGAGACGGTCATAACTCATGTGTGGAACACAGTTTTATATTGACAAAAAAAAAACCATCTAGGGGAGAAGAGCTTTTGTTATGGCCCGGGAGGGTGTATGATACCCAAGAGTCCCATAGGGAGTCCTTTCAACACAGTTCTGTCTCCAGACAGGTGATCATGTCACACAGAGTGTGCCAGAAACAGTGTAGTCTGGAGGGACTTGCTGAGAGCTGGGGTCTATGGTGATGGAGCAAAGGCTCACTGGCACTGGAACTGGCTTCGCTTTGTTTTTTTTCACCAGCAGCTGTCTGTCCATTTATATGATGGCCTGGCTGTCATGGCACCAAGGAAGATTGGGGCTTGGGTTACACAGGGGGAGGGGGGTTTAAATGTATATGAAATGTGTAACTTGAGAGAAAATCTAAAATGTTGAAATATTTATCAAATGAATGTGTAACTTGAGAGGAAATCCAACATCTGTGCAGTGCACATCATTATGATGACAAATATTGTAGCCCATGACAGGAGTCCTGTCAGATATCTACATGATATATGGCAACTCAGAATTAATTTATCTGATCTACATATTCACCATGTCCATAATAATTATTTAGCCACATTAGTTTATGAACATCTTATTAACACATCAATCAGTAATTTATGTCTATTTTATTGATATTCTGATAAACTACACTATTCAAAATAATAGGAAAATCAGTCACAGTGAAGGCACCATCTGCTCGAGTAACAAGGGCCCGGGAAGAGCTGCGTTGCGAGCTTGCTCTTGCGATATAGTAGAAAGAGAGCCCAAATCTGTCCACGTTGAATAGGTCCTTAATTATTAAGCAGGTGAGTAGTTTTTGTATGGGGAGGAGGAGGGGGGGGGGGGGGCAATGAGTGTCGGATTTAGTCGAGATAAACATAAATTGGTATATTATAAGATTATTAACGCTTAGGTTGTTATGAGTGTACTGATATAAGTGTAATGCACGTGACATCCGGGCAACTGTGGGGAAAAAAACACTATATCGGAGTTGTCCCCTGTAGGCGTTCGAGACTGTTTATGCATATTCATGAGGCTAGCAAGCGTCTCTCCATTGAATACAGTCGGTTAACGGCACCCCCCATCGAATATTAAAAACGTAGTTTAAATAAGGAGATGTTTCCACCAATCCAAAGAGAGGAATAGGCGGGAGCTTGACAGCCCGCCATTCCGCTCTGTGGACAACGAATTCCATTGTTAGAGTGGAGACATAAGCATCTCGTCATTATATCCAAATCTCTGTTAAATATTCCACAAATATACGTCACGTACATTATGCAGTTAATTTACATAGCTAGCTACATAACACCGCCCAGTGGGACGAATATGATAATGTTTCTATTCTGGGCTGTCTTTGAAACAGTAGTGGGGGGAAACCACTGGAAAAGTTTGGGAGAGTGTGACAAACCAAGCTCTCCGAGAGACAAGAATCGAAACTCGTTGGGCTCTTTGCCCCAATTTTGGATTACGACATGGACGCTTTGAAGTCGGCTGGAAGGGCAATAATTCGGAGCCCCAGTCTCGCTAAACAGTCATGGGGTGTGGGCAGACACAAAAGTAAGTAGTATTGGTAGCAAGCTGACTAGTTAGCATGGATACTAGTAAAAGGTAAACGAAAATGTTTATCTAGTCGTCTTTCCTATGTAGTTATATTTAAACGCTGGGTACGTAATGGAGCTTCCTGCTGTATTCCCCAATGTGTTCCTCTGTAGCTAGAGTAAAGTTGACTTAAAGTAAAGATCATACCTAGACTGAAAGTACTTATGCTCACTCACACGCATACCGACACACATTCACACTCATATGCAGCTGCTACTCTGTTCTTTATTCCGAAGCATATTATCTATCCTGATGCCTAGTCACTTCACCCTGCTTTTATGTACATACCCATGCACATTTATCTGGTACTAGTACTAGTACTCCCTGTATATTCCTACATTCTTGTATCTTGTATCTGAAGTGACTAGGCATCAGGATAGATAATAGATAATATGCGAGTGAGTGAGTGAGCATTGTTACTTTTTGTAATTATTTTAACTGCATCGTTGAAGGGATGTAAGCAAGCATTTCCTGATCAAGTCTACACACCCGTTATATTCGGCGCCTGAGACAAATACTTGTATTTGTAAACATTTTTTTAATGTGATTGCCGATAGCTCATTAAAGCTAAAACGTACTAGGAAGATTGTTTGGCTATCATACCAGGTTTCCCCAGGGAAGCGTCTAGCCAGAATAGATTCTGACCATACTCTTGCTTACGGGGTTCGGACTTGCCCAAATTGGACTAAAGGACTAACTCCTTAGTCCAAGGAACTTGCATGTTCAGTTTAAAGAGAATTGGCCCTGGAAGCCAAAACGGTCAAATAGCCTACTCCATCTAAACGTAAATCGAATCTCAATTCCGGTATAGTTTTAGAAACATAAATCCCTCAATTTAAAAATCACATCAAAATAATTTCACAGATTCCAAATACACTTACTGTACACTTGTCTTAACACCGTTGCAGGTGACAACGTTTTTGGCGTCTGTGTTCAGTTTACACACAGGTGTTCAGAAACACAGATGGCTAATTAGCACACTGTTTTCCATAAACAAATGCTGTAACATGGAAATATGGCCGTGTTGGGAACCTTTACCCTATAAAGGTGTGTATCAGTTTAACCACTTTGTTTTTTGGAAATAATTTCTCTCCGATATGAAAGATAAGGTCCTTATGCTTCCAAAACCGTACCGCATGCGATGCCGGTTAATGTTCAGACGAAGCGTCGCAGCTCCTAACAAAATTCCACGCTACAGAAAACGCCTTCATCCAATGACTTATGTGTATTGTAATGGAACTGAGTCATGATCAAGGACTAGGGTCGGACAGGCTTCCTGTTTAGATTAAGACACTGTGGAGCCGGCACGATATATGGCTCAAAAAACAAATTGTCTACACATTTTGCTTCACAAAAAAATGTAAAGGAGTGTTAGCAGAGAGGTCTTTTAGGGCCGCTCGATTTAGTTTGTTTTGGTTAACATATAGCCTAAAAACCAACAAGCTGTAAACACCTTTCAAACACATACTGTGTGATCAACACTTGGGAAATTGGCTTAAAAACAGATTTCTTTACTTATTTTATTACACTGAACAAAAATGCAACAATTTCATAGATTTTTACAGAGTTACAGTTCATATAAGGAAATCAGTTAATCTAAATAAATTCATTAGGCCCTAATCTATGGATTTCACATGCTGGGAGGGCACAGGCCCCCAGAGGTCCTGGGCTGGAGTGGTTACACGTGGTCTGCGGTTGTGAGGCCAGTTGGACGTACTGCCAAATTCTCTAAAACATTGTTGGAGACAATTTCTCTACCACAAGCTAACATTCAATTCTCTGGCAACAGCTCTGGTGGACATTCCTTCAGTCAGCATGCCAATTGCACACTCCCTCAAAAGTTGAGACGTCTGTATTGTGTGACACAACTGCACATTTTTTAAAGTGACCTTTTATTGTCCCCAGCACAAGGTGCACCTGGGTAATGATCATGCTGTTTAATCAACTTCTTGATTTGCCACACCTGTCAGGTGGATGGATTATCTTGGCAAAAGAGAAATGGTCACAGACAGGGATATAAACAAATGTGTGCCCACAATTGAAACTAAACAAGCAGTTTGTGTATGAATTCTTACTTTTTTGCTGATATTTTTATTTCAGGTCATGGACCATGGGAGCAACACTGTCCATGGTGCGTTTTATATTATTATTCAGTATAGATAAATCATCTTCATAAATTCTCCATGTCGGCAGATAGCCTAGTGGTTAGAGCGTTGGGCGTAACTGAAAGGTTGCTGGATCGAATCCCTGAGCTGACAAGGTAAAAATCAGTCATTCAGGGGCAAAAAGTAATTTTGCCCCTGAACAAGGCACTGTTCCCTGGTAGGCCGTCATTGTAAATAAGAATTTGTTCTTAACCAACTAGCCAAGTTAAATAAAGGTTACATTTTTTAAAATGTATATTCATGCACTACCATTGGCTGTGGAGCTGCATGATTCTCACAATGGCTTTGATCTCTGTCTTCAGTGGTTTGTCACACACATGATGTGCAGACACGTGAGTGGGTGCATATGATCACACTACTGTGTAGTATGGTTTTTCAAAGAGCGGTGTAGCTTCTTGGTAAAACCTTTTTTTGTTTGGTTTCATAGAGGGAACAACACCCCCTCCCCTTGTCTCGCCTTTCTTTTCTTCATAGACTGTGTGGTCGTTGGCAGACTTGGTAGCATGATGCCACACGTGCCATGCTGTGCAATCAATGCTTTGTTTTGGTCCACTTTCTCTGGGTGAATAATGAGGCTTTCTAAAGGTCTACTTCCTGTCCCCAGTCTCTCCCGGCAGGGACGATGTATGGCCAACAGCCAGGGTTGGTGGAAGCTGATAATGGCCATATATAATCATGGTTACAGATTTATCAGGGGAGCGTTACATCTTCATCTTTTATGTTGTTGACCTCCTAATGCAGGTCATGTGGGCCCTGGCCTGTGATAGCCTCTGGTCTAGATCTGCATTTCCTCTCACCCACACGCTGCCTATTCTTAGCAAGGTCAGGTAGTGTTTATGGCCAAAACACTGATTTAACTGCCTCTTGTTTCTATGTGATTACTTCAATACATCATGGCTAATGTAGAGTGCACTGGTAGCTGCTGTTGATAGAAAGTAACATGTTTCATCTTGTCATAACTGGAAGCATACCACTGCTGTAAGAGTCTGTGTTTTGTTGTGGGCAAGTGATGCATGCTGCTTTCAATGCTGAGACCAAAAAACAGAAGTATTCAGGGTCTTGTTATTGAGATGTCTGGAGTCCATGCAAGGCACCTCCCAAGTCCAAACATACCTGGATTCAGTGTTGGTGTCCTCCACCCCTACATGATAGAATGTTTGAGTCCCAAATAAAGTAACTCTTGGTGCTCATGCTTTGGGCTTGGCCTTGTACATGCATGCCTATTTTGTTTTGGCATCTGTGCACAGAGCCCCCTCAAGATCCTAAATGGCCTGGCTCCCCCTCCACCTAGTGCTTTTGTCAAACAGAAACCCAAACCCATGGCAGCAGATTCACAAAGTCTGCCATGAGAGGTGACTGTATAGTTCCCTTAAGGAAAAGCACCTTTTGTCAAACTGCTTTCTCTGTTAGAGCTTCCCATGTCTGGAACACACTGCCATCAGACACACAACTATTGCAACTTCACAAAAAGTAAAGACATGGCTAAAGGAGAGTCAGATTTGTGAACATAATCCTTAGCTGTGTATTGTTGCTTTCCATGTATTCCAATTCAGAGTTTTAATAGTCACATGTGCGATTGCAGTATAAAGTGAAAAACGTAGGCTTTGAGCTTCAACATTCAAATAATGAAAATGGTAATAAAAAAACGGTATACAAATAAATAGCACTATATACATAACTGTGGCAGTGATGAATAAATAAATGTTCATTTGGGTGGAGGGAGAGTAAAGACTGAGAGGGTGGGTTGGAATGGCCATCTGCAGCATGACCATTGAGTGAACTAAAAACCAACGTTTTCATATTTTAAGTAATATACAGTTGAAGTCGGAAGTTTACATACACCTTAGCAAAATACATTTAAATGCAGTTTTTCACAATTCCTGACATTTAATCCAAGTAAAAATTCCCTGTTTTAGGTCAGTTAGGATTACCACTTTATTTTAAGATTGAAATGTCAGAATAATAGTAGAGAGAATTATTTATTTCAGCTTTTATTTCTTTCATCACATTCCCAGTGGGTCAGAAGTTTACATACACTCAATTAGTATTTGGTAGCATTGCCTTTAAATTGTTTAACTTGGGTCAAACATTTCAGGTAGCCTTCCACAAGTTGGGTGAATTTTGACCCATTCCTCCTGACAGAGCTGGTGTAACTGAGTCAGGTGTGTCGGCTTCCTTGCTCACACACACTTTTTCAGTTCTGCCCACAAATTTACTATAGGATTGAGGTCAGGGCTTTGTCATGGCCACTCCAATACCTTGACTTTGTTGTCCTTAAGTGTCTTCTTCCTTGCTGAGCGGCCTTTCAGGTTATGTCAATATAGGACTCGTTTTACTGTGGATATAGATACTTTTGTACCTGTTTCCTCCAGCATCTTCACAAGGTCCTTTGCTTTTCTGGGATTGATTTGCACTTTTCGCACAAAAGTACGTTCATCTCTAGGAGACAGAACGCATCTCCTTCCTGAGTGATATGACAGCTGCATGGTCCCATGGTGTTTATACTTGCTTCCTATTGTTTGTACAGATGAACGTGGTACTTTCAGGTGTTTGGAAATTGCTCCCATGGATGAACCAGACTTGTGGAGGTCTACAGTGTTTTTTTCTGAGGCCTTGGCTTTTTTTTTTGTTGATTTCCCCGTGATGTCAAGCAAAGGCACTGAGTTTGACGGTAGGCCTTGAAATACATCTACAGGTACACCTCCAATTGACTCAAATTATGTCAATTAACCTATTAAAAGCTTCTAAATCCATGATGGAATTTTCCAGGCTGTTTAAAGGCACAGTTAATTTAGTGTATGTAAACGTCTGACCCACTGGAATTGTGATACAGTGAAATAATCTGTCTGTAAACAATTATTGGAAAAATTACTAGTAGATGTCTTAACTGACTTGCCAAAACTATAGTCTGTTAACAAGGAATGTGTGGAGCGATTTAAAAACAAGTTTTAATGACTCCAACCTAAGTGTATTTAAACTTCCGACTTCAACTGTACATATTACATCTGCAACAGTGATGAATGTCGTTGAGTCTTATCTGTTTGTAGCTTGTGAGCTGTGTCACACTGTTTGTTGCTTTTATATATGATATTTTTTTGCAATTTCTCTGTCAGTGTGTGTGTGCTACGTGTTGCTTGTCCTATGTTGCTCTGCATGTGCTCACTGCTCATTGTTTGTCTGTATTGTAATTGTTTTTAATAACCTTCCCAGGGACTGCTGGTTAAACCAGCACTTTTACTGAAACTCAAAGACAAAGAATAACATTGTGGTCTAAAAACAATTCGAATCAAATCAAACTTTATTGGTCGAGTACACAGATTTGCAGATGTCATCACGAGTGGCGAAAGGCTTGTGTTTGTAGCTCAAACAGTGCAGTAATACCTAGGAGGAAAAAAACAACATAAAACCCCCCACAAAATAATCCAGTAAAGAAATTAAGAATTTCAGAACAAGCAATGTCAGAGACTGGAATATGTAGATGTATGTGTGTGTGTGGACAGTATATGAATAGAAAAGGTTTGTGTAGCAGTTTTTCAATAGGATGAGTCATGACGAGTACAGTGCATTCAGAAAGTATTCACACGCCTTGACTTCCACATTTTGTTACATTACAGCCTTATTCTAAAATGTATTAAATAAAAACATTGAAGAAGTCTACACACAATACCTCATAATTTCAAAGTGAAAAAAGTATTATTTTTTTAGCAAATTCATAAACAAACTGATACCTTATTTACATAAGAATTCATACCTTTTGCTATGAGACTCGAACTTGAGCTCAGGTGCATGCTGTTTTCATTGATCGTCCTTGAGCTGTTTCTACAACTTGATTGGAGTCCACCTGTGGTAAATTCAAGTGATTGTACATGATTTGGAAAGGCACACGCCTGTCTATATAAGGTCCCACAGTTGACAGTGCATGTCAGAGCAAAAACCAAACCATGAGGTCAAAGGAGTTGTCCATAGAGCTCCGGGTGGGTGGGTCGGGGCACAGGATGGGTCGGGGCACAGATCTGGTGAAGGGTACCAACAATTGTCTGCAGCATTGAAGGTCCCCAAGAACAGTGGCCTCCATTCTTAAATGGAAGAAGTTTGGACAGCCAGCTCTTCCTAGAGCTGGCAGTCCGGGCAAACTGAGCAATCGGGGGAGAAGGGCCTTGGTCAGGGAGGTGACCAAGAACCCGGTGGTCACTCTGACAGAGCTCCGGAGTTTCTTTGTGGAGATGGGAGAACCTTCCAGAAGTACAACAATCTCTGCAGCACTCCACCAATCAGGCCTTTATGGTAGAGTGGCCAGATGGAAGGAGTGGCCACTCCTCAGGAAAAGGCACATGACAGTGCGCTTGGAGTTTGCCAAAGGCACCTAAAGGACTCTCAGACCATGAGAAACAAGATTCTCTGGCCTGATGAAACCAAGATTGAAGTCTTTGGCCTGAATGCCAAGCGTCACATCTGGAGGCAACCTGGCACCATCCCTACGGTGAAGCATTATGGTGGCATCATCATGCTGTGGGGATGTTTTTTAGATCGAGGGAAAGATGAACGGAGGAAAGTACAGAGATCCTTGATGAAAACCTGCTCCAGAGCGCTCAGAACCTCACTGGGGCGTAGCTTCACCTTCTAACAGGACAAGGATCCTAAGCACATAGCCAAGACAATGTAGGGATGGCTTCAGGACAAGTCTCTGAATGTCCTTGAGTGGCCCAGCCAGAGCCCGGACTTGAACCCAATCAAACAACTCTGGATAGACCTTGAAATGGCAATGCTTCCCATGCAACCTGATGGAGCATGAGAGGATCTGCAGAGAAGAATGGGAGAAACTCTCCAAATACAGGTGTGCCAAACTTGTAGCGTCATACCCAAGAAGACTCGAGGCTGTAATCGCTGCCAAAGGTGCTTCAACAAAGTGCAGATTAAAGGGTCTGAATACTTATGTAAGTGTGATATTTCAGTTTTTTTATTTGTAATACATTTGCAGAAATTTCTATAAACCGGTTTCTGCTTTTTCATGATGTGCTATTGTGTGTAGATTAAGGGGGGAAAACAATTTTAATACATTTTAGAATAAGGCTGTAACGTAACAATGTGGAAAAGGTCAAGGGGTCTGAATACTTTCAGAATGCACTGTACATACACTGAGTTTACAAAACATTAAGGACACCTGCTCTTTCGATTAAATAGACTGCCCAGGTGAATTCCGGGATCTCTTATTGATGCCACTTGGTAAATCCACTTCAATCAGTGTAGCTGAAGGGGAGGAACAAGCATTTTTAAATCTTGAGACATGAATTGTATGTGTGGCTTTCAGAAGGTGAATGGTTGAGACAAAATATTCAAGTTCCTTTGAATGGGGTATGGTAGTAGGTGCCAGGCGGACCGGTTTGTGTCAAGAACTGCAACGCTGCTGGGGTTTTCACGCTTAACGGTTTCCCGTGTGTATTAAGTGGTCCACCACCCAAAGGACATCTAGTCAACTTGACAACTGTAGGAAGCATTGGAGTGAACATGGGCCAGCGTCCCTGTGGAACGCTTTCGACACCTTGTTCAGTCCATGCCCCAATGAATTGAGGCTGGTCTGAGGACAAAAGTGGGGGTGCAACTCAATATTAGGAAGATGTCCTTAATGTTTTGTACACTGTGTATAAAGTTGGTAAAATAGTACGTGACCAGTGTTCAATGACTCTAGGGTAGCAGTCTCAAAGGTGCAGGGTGGAGTACCTGGTGGTAGCCGGCTAGTAACAGTGACTAAGGTTCAGGGCAGAGTACTGGACATAGGCCGGCTAGTGGTGACTGTTTAACAGTCGGATGGCCTGGAGATAGAAGCTGTCTCTCTCGCTCCCAGCTTTGATGCACTTCTACTGTTTCCGCCTTCTAGATGGTAGCGAGGTGAACAGGCCTTGGCTCAGGTGGCTAAGATCCTTGATCATCTTTGCCTTCTTGTGACACTGGGTGCTGTAGATGTCCTGAAAGACAGGCATTGTGCCCCCAGTGATGCGGTGGGCTAACCACACCATCCTCTGAAGAGCCCTGGGGTTGCGGACAGTGAAATTGCCATACGGCGGCGATACAGCCCAACAGGATGATCTCAATGGTACATCTGTAGAAGTTTGTGGGTCTTAAGAGTCACCCCTGTGGGGCTCCTAGGTTGAGGATCAGCGTTGTGGCTGTGTTGTTGCCTATCTTCCCTACCTGGGGTTGACTCGTCAGGAAGTCCAGGATTAAGTTGCACAAGGAGGGGTTCAGACTAGAGGTCGACCGATTACAATTTTTCAACGCGATACCGATTTTATTGGAGGACCAAAAAAAGCCGATGCCGATTTAAAAATATATATATATATATATATGAACACTTATTTTAACTTAACATAATACATCAATAAAATAAATTTAGCCTCAAATAAATAATGAAACATGTTCAATTTGGTTTAAATAATGCAAAAACAAAGTGTTGGAGAAGAAGGTAAAAGTGCAATATGTGCCATGTAAAAAAGCTAACGTTTAAGTTCCTTGCTCAGAACATGAGAACATATGAAAGCTGGTGGTTCCTTTTAACATGAGTCTTCAATATTCTCAGGTAAGAAGTTTTAGGTTGTAGTTAAAATGGGAATTATAGGACTATTTCTCTCTACCATTTGTATTTCATATACCTTTTGACTATTGTATGTTCTTATAGGCACTTTAGTATTGCCAGTGTAACAGTATAGCTTCCATCCCTCTCCTCACCCCTACCTGGGCTCGAACCAGGAACACATCGACAACAGCCATCCTCGAAGCATCGTTACCCATGCAGAGCAAGGGGAATAACTACTCCAAGTCTCAGAGCGAGTGACATTTGAAACGCTATTAGCGCGCACCCCGCTAACTAGCTAGCCATTTCACATTGGCTTCACCAGCCTAATCTTGGGAGTTGATGGGCTTGAAGTAATAAACAGCGCAATGCTTGAAGCACAGCAAAGAGGTGCTGGCAAACGCATGAATGTGCTGTTTGAATGAATGCTTACGAGCCTGCTGGTCCCTACCACCGCTCAGAAGGACTGCTCTATCAAATCATAAACTTAATTATAACATAATAACACACAGAAATACGATCCTTAGTTTCCAGATTTTACCATATGAATGACCTATCATTTCAAAAACAGAACGTTTATTCTTTCAGTGAAATATGGAATCGTTCCGTATTTTATCTAACGGGTGGTATCCATATGTCTAAATATTCCTGTTTACATTGCACAACCTTCAATGTTATGTCATAATTACGTAAAATTCTGGCAAATTAAGTGGCCCAAACTGTTGCATATACCCTGACTCTGCGTGCAATGAACGCAAGAGAAGTGATACAATTTCACCTGGTTAATATTGCCTGCTAACCTGGATTTCTTTTAGCTAAATATGCAGGTTTAAAAATGTGTACTTCTGTGTATTGATTTTAAGAAAGGCATTGATGTTTATGGTTAGGTACACATTGGAGCAAGGACAGTTATTTTTCGCGAATACGCACTGCATCGATTATATGCAATGCAGGACATGCTGGATAAACTAGTAATATCATCAACCATGTGTAGTTAACTAGTGATTATGATTGATTTGTTTTTTATAAGATTAGTTTAATGCTAGCTAGCAACTTACCTTGGCTTACTGCATTTGCGTAACAGGTAGGGTCCTCGTGGAGTGCAATGAGAGGCAGGTGGTTAGAGCGTTGGACTAGTTAACTGTAAGATTGCAAGATTGAATCCTCGAGCTGACAAGGTACAAATCTGTCGTTCTGCCCTTGAACAAGGCAGTTAACCCACCGTTCCTAGGCCATCATTGAAAATAAGTGTTCTTAACTGACTTGTCTAGTTAAATAAAGATTAAATAAAGGTGGGAGGGGAATCGTCCATATCGCTGTCCAAAAATACAGATTTCTGATTGTTATGAAAAACTTGACATTGGCCCTAATTGATCGGCCATTCCAATTTAAATCGGTCGACCTCTAGTTCAGACCCATGGCCCTGAGCTTAGCTATGAGCTTGGAGGGCACTATAATGTTGAAGGCTGAGCTGTAATCGATGAACAGCGTTCTTACACAGGTATTTCTCTTGTCCAGGTGGTATAGCGCAGTGTGCAGTGCAATTACTATTGCGTCGTCCGTGGATCTGTTGGGACGATATGCGAATTGTAGTGGGTCTAGTGTGTTTGGTATGGTGACGTGGTCTTTAACCTCTTACACTTATGGTGACGCTATTTCATTTTTGGAAGAAAAACGTTCCCGTTTTAAACAAGATATTTTGTCACAAAAAGATGCTCGACTATGCATATAATTGCTACTGTTCGAAAGAAAACACTCTGACGTGTCCAGAAATACAAATATCTTCTCTGTCCGTGCCCTTTAACGTGAGCTTCAGGCAAAACCAAGATGACTTGGCATCCAGGAAATGACAAGGATTTTTGAGGCTCTGTCTTTCATGATCTCCTTATATGGCTGTGAAGAAGAGGAATGAGTCTGCCCTTTCTGTTTTCCCCAAGGTGTCTGCAGCATTGTGACGTATTTGTAGGCAGATCGTTGGAAGATTGACCATAAGAGACCACATTTACCACGTGTCCGCCCGGTGTCCTGCGGAAATGGGCGCAAAAGTCACCTGCCAGTATTTTTCCATGGGGCAGAGAGAGAGACGCAAGCTTCCAAGAACTGCATGTCAATGAAGAGATATGTGAAAAAACACCTTGAGGATTGATTCCAAACAACGTTTGCCATGTTTTCGATATTATGTAGTTAATCCGGTAAAAAGTTTCACGTTGTAGGTGACTGCCTTGAACAAGGCAGTTCGTTTCGGTAGCCAGGCGCAATGTAGAAAACGGAACGATTTCTCCATCACACAGACGCTTTCAGGAAACACTGCGCATTTGGTATGTGGCTGGGAGTCTCCTCATTGAAAACATCAGAAGCTCTTCAAAGGTAAATGATTTTATTTATTTGGTTATCTGGCTTTTGTGAAAATGTTGCCATTCTACATGCTACACAAAATGCTATGCTAGCTTTGCATACTCTTACACAAATTAGTCAATTTCTATGGTTCAAAAGCATATTTTGAAAATCTGAGATGACAGTGTTGTTAAGAAAAGGCTAAGCTTGAGAGTAGGCGCATTATTTTAATTTTATTTGCGATTTTCAGAAATCGTTAACGTTGCGTTATGCTAATGAGCCTGAGGCTTAGTCACAATCCCGGATCCGGGATGGGGAGTTTCAAGAGGTTAACTAACTAGCCTCTCAAAGCACTTTATGATGACAAGTGAGTGCTACGTGACGATAGTAATTTAGTTCAGTTACCTTCATTTTCTTGGATACAGGGACAATGGTGGACATCTTCAAGCAAGTGGGGACAACAGACTGGGATATGGAGAGAGTAAATATGTCCGTTAACACTCCAGCCAGCTGGCCTGCACATGCTCTGAGGACGTGGCTTGGAATGACATCTGGGCTGGCAGCCTTGCAAAGGTTAACATGCTTATATTACTTACTCACGTTGGACACAGAGGACACGCGAACACAGTCCTTGTGAGTGTTGGTGGCCTGCGTTAGCTTCTCAATGTTTTCCTTGAAGTGGGCGAAGATGTTTAGCTTGTCCGGGAGAGAGGCGTTGGTGAATGCGACCTGTGATTATCTGGAGTCCTAGTCCCGTACGTCTTGTGTCCGAGCCGTTGAATTGAGACTCCACTTTGTACCTGTAGTATCATTTTTGTCTCTGATTGCTTTACGGAGGTCATGTCCATGTTCCCAGTCCTCTTGTCATGGTTAAATGTGGTGGTTCGCGCTTTCACTTTTGCTCGAATGCGCCCATCTATCTATGGATTTTGGTTTGGATAAGCCATAATCGTTGCAGTCGGAACAACATCCTCTAAGCACTTCCTTATTCCCCGAGTCAGTGTACAAGTCAATACTATTCTCAGAGGCGACCCTAAACATTTTCCAGTCTGCGTGATCAAAACAATCTTGAAGAACAGATTCCGATTGGACAGACCAACGTTGAACAGTCCGTACCACGGTAGCTTCCTGTTTAAGTTTCTGGCTATAGGTAGGGAGGAGAAGAATGGAGGTGTGATCTGATGCCGTCCTGGAAGGGAAAGTAGCAATGATCCAGGGTCTCGGGATGTAAAGGGGTCAACATCTGAAGGAGGTCTTCCAGATCGTAAGAACAAAAAAATCTTCTGGAACAGTGTTGAAGAATGCCTTCTATAATGGATGTCTAAAGCACATTCCGTCATAGACGACTTGGTCAGGAAGGAGGGAAAGGTGGAGGAAGAGGATGCTGAGTTTGAATCAAGCAGCGCGTCATGCAAATTGGTGAAGACGAATATTCTAAATGGACAACAGTAGTATTGAAAACTGGAACAAAGGAAATTTTCTGAAATTGGAGTGGAGGATAAGTTTATGAATGATAATGAATCGCTTCTTTTTGGGATGTGTTTGAGTAAGGATGCATATGTGGGAGACCTGTTTTGAGGTGTGGAAAATGGTGAAGTATGCGCTGTGAAAAGTGGAGCCTGTCAGTTACCAGGACTGCATATTTTGATAATGTATTTCTGAAGAACAGAGGAAGATTGCAGTGAGTTTTGAACTTTGGAGTAGAGCACCTGTCAAAGACGTCATCTCAGGGGTGACGATGGATGTTCAGGTTCAATACCTGAAGAGAATCCCTGATGTGGTTGGTGCCTGGCGTCTGAACTGCTGGGTGAATTGAGAAATAAAGTCGGTCCTGTCTTTTGATAAAGAGCAAATACACAACCAAGCTTCACAAACGTAGGGAAGCGCTTTCGTCCCGTAACCATTGCAGTGTAAGAATTGTAAAGGATTTGGCCATGTTTCAAGTGTGTGCAGGCGGACAGAGTGTACTGAAGAATGGTGTATATAAGGACGACTGTGTTGCAATTTGCGGTGGGGATCATAATCCCGAGTTCCTGGGGTGCCCTTTTAAGAGTGACAGAGATTGAGGTGGCAAAAGTTAGTGGTCAATCGAATCTTCTATGCGAATGCTATTAAAATAATTGAGAAAACAAGTGATGCTAGTGAAGATATGGTGCGGCTTGCTGCCAGTCAAAAGATTCCCTGTGTGTTAAAAAGTTGGATTTTGTCGTGTTCATTGCCACAGTTCTAGACTGTACTGCACTAGTCTCTAAGAATTCTAAGAAACTGGACATTATTGTGGCTGAGGCAGAAATGTTTTTGGGACTTATGGATTTTACATCTGAAGACTTGCAAGTGCTTTCTTGTGCCGGAAGACCCACCCTCCAAGGTTCCCCCTGAGCCTGTGTAGGGAGCAGATCTGTTTTTTTTAACAGAAAAGTTGTTTAATTTATTTATAAATGTTGGTAGTTTGTTCTGATTTTGGGAATCTTGATTCCATCCCGCACAGTAGGTGGCATGATGCATATTAAATTGTGCGATCGCCAATATACCATAGAAGAAGATGGCGCAGTCAAGCTAGCATCCTCTACAACCACAAGTCAATTGACCCTCCCCTAAGCCCCGCCCCCTTGGTTATTCTTGTTGATCTTGGACAACATTTTCCTGGCAAGACCATTTCCCCATACGAACCACTGGCAAAATCGACCATAGTCTCTGTAGGTATGTACGGCAGGACCAAATCGGAAAGATGGTGATTAACATCCGATTTGGATCAAACATTCTTTCTACCAATGAGTTAGTCATTAGTATTTCAAAGAAATGGTCAAAAGCTCATGAAACATGGGACCAACACTTGTTGTGTTTTCTATATTTTTTTTCAGTATCGTAATGTTAAAATGTATCACATTACACATTTAGTAATGATAGAATGCATTTTAAACTTCACGCATAGTAACAATAAAATAATTATATTGAGATAAGTGGGGCGGGGGGGAAATCTGAGCAAATTAGCATTTTCATGATAAAGTATCTAAACTTGCGCTACAAATGCAAAACAATTAGCATTTGAAACAGTGGCCAAGTAAACAAAACCAAAGCATGAGTTGCTGTCATACCTGGACCACAGACTCCCTACAGGGTAAGAACCAATATGTAATTGTGCAATTTGGGTGAACTAAAATTAACAATTTGGGTGCAATCAATTAGCGTAATTTGTCAGAGATAACAACATGTTTCTAACTATAGAAAAATGTTCAGAACAAGAGATGGTGAGTGTTGTGGCTTGCTGAAATGACATGGTGCAACACTTTTTTTAAACAAATGGCTTCCATGTGTTTTTAAACGTAAGCCTGTCCGAGGTGTCGGACTCGAATGGTTGCGATCCATTGGAGTGCTGCGATTGATTGTCCCACATTCTGGGGCGGAGCTTAGTGAAGGATCAATTCTGTCTCTGTTTTCCATCCCCTGCCTGACTTCAGCTTATAATAGAGCGAGACTCCTACACTGTGTGCCATTTCCTGCTGACAAAAAACGTCTCGTGATTTTGGCAGCGCTGCTGATAATAGCTGTGCACAGTAATCCTTTATCTGATTCGCTTTAGTTTGTCTGAAAAATGTTCTCTGACATCAACCTTTAACCTCTTCTCAGGCCATAACATTTGGTTTATTTGCTTTCTACTTCCTTTCCTCTACAATTCCCCATGTTATGTCTGTATGCCTCTGTCTGCGCCTCACAGTGCCTTAGTGTGCTAGCCTAGGAACTGTCACTGTTACCTGCCTGGAGCCCTTTCTACACTGGAAAGACTGGATTTTTAACCACTCAATGTTTTGGTTTATCTACCAATATAATGGCACCGGAGGGGATGGCTGCTGTTTTTACAGACTCCTAAGCAACTGTGCTAATTTGTTTCATTTTTTGCATTGTTTGTAACTCATTCTGTACATAATGCTGCTGCTACCGTCTCTTATGACCGAAAGAGCTTCTGGACATCAGAACAGCGATTACTCACCTTGAACTGGATATAGATATTTTTTTTTTTTTAATGAGTCCGACGTGAAGGATATACTGCTTGTCGAGACAAGGCCCAACTCTGTCTTCAGCGTGAAGAAAAGACTGGGTGCCTTGTAAGAATCGCAGAGGAGAAGGTAAACTGGACGATCTATGATTGAGACTATCCTACCAAAGGGACATTAAAAACTGTAATATCTTATGTTTCACTGAGACGTGGCTGAACGCCGACACCGATCATATAGAGCTGGCTGGCTTCTCCATGCATCGGCAGGACAGAGCAGCTATGTCTGGTAAGAAGGGTGGGGTTGTGTCAATTTGTCAATAACTGCTGGTGCCTGGTGTCTAATATTAAAGAAGTCTCAAGATAATGCACGCCTGAGGTATTCTACCTCATAAGCTGTAGACCACACTATCTACCAAGATCTCTCATCTATATTATTTGTAGCTGTCTATTTACCACCACAAACAGATGCTTGCACTAGGACCGCACTCAACGAGCTCTATAAGGCCATAAGCAAACATGATAATGCTCCTCTTGAAGCGGCCCTCTACTGGCCAGGGACTTTAATGCAGGCAAACTTAAATCCGTTTTACATAATTTCTACCAGCATGTCACGTGTGTGGAAAAAAAACTCTAGACCACCTTTACTCCACACACAGAGATGCATACAAAGCTCCCTCGCCCTCCATTTGGCAAATCTGACCATAATTCTATCCTCCTGATTCCTGCTTGCAAGCAAAAACTAAAGCAGGAAGTATCAGTATATAATATGTTCCGGGGTTCATCCAATGGCATTGAGGAGTATACCAACTCAGTCACCAACTTCATCAATAAGTGCATCGATGACGTCGTCCCCAAGTTGACTGAATGTATTTTTCCCAACCAGAAGCCATGGGTTACAGGCAACATCCTCACTGAGCTAAAGGGTAGAGCTGCCGCTTTCAAGGAGCGGGACACTAATCCGGATGTTTATAAGAAATCACGCTATGCCCTCAAATGAACCATCACAGGCAAAGCCAGGACTAAGATTGAATCCTACTACACCGGCGTTGATACTCGTTGGATGTGGCAGGGCTTGGAAAATACCTTTTTTAAACATGTCAACATTCGCAAAGTGGATTACCAGGGTGTGTACTCAAAGTATGCGCAGACCAACTGGCAAATGTCTTCACTGACATTTTCAACCTCTCCCTGACCGAGTCTGTAATACCTACCTGTTTCAAGCAGACTACCATAGTCCCTGTGCCCAAGAACGTGAAGGTAACCTGCATAAATTATTACTGCCCTGTAGCACTGATGTCGTAGCCATGAAATGCTTTTGAAATGTTGGGGTCCTGTAGTTTCAATGTTGCTTTTCTTGTGGAACTTGTTCATTGTATTCTTCTCATGTTCCAGGATCAAGTTATCAAGGCTTGGAAATGGACCGAAATGGCTCACATCAACACCATCATGCCGGAAACACTAAACCCACTCAAATTCACATACCGCCCCAACAGATCCACAGATGACTCCAATCTCTAATGCACTCCACACTGCCCATTCACACCTGGACAAAAGGAACACCTATATGATAATGCTGTTCATTGACTACAGCTCAGTGTTCAACACCATAGTGCCCTTAAAGCTCATCACTAAGTTAAGGACCCTGTGACTAAACAACTCCATCTGGAACTGGATCCTGAATTTCCTGACGGGCTGCCCCCAGGTGGTAAGGGCAGGCAACAACCCATCTGCCACGCTGATCCTCAACACTGTGGCCCCTCGGGTGCTTGCTTAGTCCCCTCCTGTACTGCCTGTTCACCCATGACTGCGTGGCCAAGCATGACTCTAACACCATCATCTCCAACACCAAGTTAGCTGCTGACAACAGTGGTAGGCCTGACCACCGACAACAATGAGACGGCCTACAGGGAGGTGGTCCCTCAATGTGAGCAAGACAAAGGAGTTGATCGTGTACTATAGAAAAAGGAGGGCTGAACATACCCCCATTGACGTAGCTGTAGTGAAGCGGGTCGAGAGTTTCAAGTTCCTTGACGTCCACATCACCATCATCATCATGGTCCAAACACACGAAGAACGTTGTGAAGAGGGCACGACAACACGTTTTCCCCCTCAGGAGACTGAAAATATTTGGTATGGGTCCCCAGATACTACTAGTTCTAAAGCTGCACCATCAAGAGCATCCTGACTGGTTACATCATCACCAAGTATGGCATCTGCTCGACCTCTGACCATAAGGTACTACAGAGGGTGGTGCAGATGGCCCAGTACATCACTAGGGACTAGCTCCTTGACATCCAGGATCTATATACTATGCAGTGTTGGAGAAAGGCCCAAAAAATTGTCACTCGAGTCACCCACGTCATAGACTGTTCTCTCTGCTACTGCACGGCAAGCGGTACCATAGCGCCAAGTCTAGGAGCAATAGGCTTCTTAACAGCTTCTACCCCCAAGCCATAAGACTGCTGAACAATTAATCAGTTGGCCACCCAGACTATTTACCGCGACTAACCTGTACCCCCACACATTGACTCGGTACTGGTATTCCCTGTATAGCTTCGTTATTGTTATGTAATTTTCTTCTTACATTTTTGGTTTGTTTTTGTTTATTCAGTAACTCTTTCTTGAGCTGCATTGTTGGTTAAGGGCTTGTAAGTAAGCATTTCACGGTAAGGTCTAGAGCAGGTAGCCTAGTGTTTTGGGCATTGGGCCAGTAACCAAAATGTTGTTGGCTTCGGGATTTGATCCAGCGAGATAAAAATCTGTCCTTCTGCCCCTGAGCAAGGCAGTTAACCCAAATGTTCCCCGAGTGCCGAAGATATGGATGTCGATTATAGCAGGCCCCTGCACCTCTGATTCAGAGGGGTTGGATGAAACGCAGAAGACTCATTCAGTTGTACAACTGACTAGGTATTCCCTTTGCCTGCTGTTTTCACATGTGACAAATAAAATGTGATTTGATTATAATAGTGTTTCCCTTGTTGGTTGTTGCGGTAACTTCATGGTGTTATGTTGACTAGTGTGGCAAACTGGTTATTGTGGCCTGTGTAACCATGATCGGGAAAGATCGAGCCAAAGAAGAGTAAAACTCTGTCTAGGCTCTACTTTTCTGGTGCCCTACTACTGGTTCGGGGGCAGTCTTCTAAAACAGACATGCCATACTGGAGCTGTAGTTTACTCTACTCTCTGCTCTGTCCTGGCTAGTTTTTGCCCTCTGCCTCTGGCCCGTGCAGTGGGCCAGAGGCAAAGTCATCCAAAATCCACTGCCAGGTTGTAATGGAGATTGCTTCCTGCATGATTCCTTTATGGAGTTGTAAAGTCCCCAGTGAAGTATTGCCCTGTTACATCTCCAGTATGTGTTTGGAGCCACACATGCGTGTGTCACTGTGTGGATGGAACTGAACAATCATGCTTTGTCACAGTTTTTCTTTTTAGATTGACAATATGTAACCTTTGGGGTGACTTGACTAAATTCACGTAGAAATGTGAGTGATAGATCTATTATTGTACTTGAAAGCAAGTCTGAGGTGGTAGAGCTGTTCTATGTGAGCTATTTCTATGCTTCTCATTCATCATTATTATTATTATTTTTTTGTCTTTTACTTTTGGTTTTAGACACCAGCTTTGGTTATTTTTGGTTATGGGAACTATATTTCACAGTGGTTTAAGATAGTACAATGACACTACACTAGTTTATTTTGTCACCTAAACTGAAATTAGGCTAACTGTTAGTTTTAGCAACCACGAAATGGCGGAGCGATTTCTGCATAGGACAACTTGAAAATAGTAATTCTGCTTTGACTCATTTTAAATGTATGCCAAACAAAAATTGAACAAACCATACAGGACTACTTTTACAAAATTTCACTGGAAAAATATACAAAAAATAAATTTAGTGAAAGAACTGTGCAGATGCAAACGGAATCACTGCAAAATCTCCCTCAGGTTTTTAGCCACCACAGTTTTTGGAAAATGTGTTAAATATCTGCGCCGAATTAAAGATTCAAAGTTGTCTGCAGAAGGAATTGTGTGTCAACTATGGCAATGCACCTTGAGTTTGAACACATCTATTTTGGTTATTGAACTACAGTAAGTGAAGTGGCATTACACCTGGTAATGGAATTACGGTTACTGAGTTACATCATGGGTCCCTGATCTGTACGGCACAGAAATGAGTAATTTATGGGTACGAATGTAATTCTCATGTTTCACAAGTTTGGACAGCAGAGCACATTAGAGTACAAATCAGCAGAGTAGGGTAGAGGTACAGTGCAGTAGAGTTCAGTAAAGTAGAGATTTAGAGAAAGGACAATAAATGACGTGCCAGAGTTCCATGCCTGGGCCAGCTTGTCCAGGTGGCCACATAAATTAACTAATACTTTAATGGGACTTGTAGGCCTTCAATGTGCTGAACGTAGCCTCAAGTAGCATACAATATACTGTACTATACTTCTCTTAACTGTATTGTACTATAATATTGTATTGGTTTGTACTTTTCTGTTTACTTACTGTACTGTGCTCTACTCACTAATGTGCTAGCCAAACTTGTGAAACATACCTCTGATGGGTTCAGATTTGGTCCATTTTGGTCAGTCTGTGGATGTTTTAATTAATTGAGTCCCACCGTAACGCTGGCGTGTTCTGGACTGGCTGGCGCCTTTTCAACGTTGTGCATTTGAGCTACAGACTTCTGGGTTGTACCGTTGGGATTCTATTTCTTCTGCATCCGTATATACCAACCATTAGTCTGTGTGATTTAATGGGGGCTGAACCAGAGCGGTGTTTATGAGACAAAGGCGGATCCCAAAGGGGCCTGGGGCCGGATCTTATATTCAAAATGGTCTGTCGAGTCTGAATGCTTTTAGTAGTTTGTAGCTCAAACCAATCTATGAAAAGCTGAGTCTCTCATGAACAAGCACATGTAACGTTTTGCTCTATGATGCTCACAAGCCACACACGTCGTTAGAAGTGTTCTTCTACATAGATCATAGGAAATGCCAGGGCATAGTGTCTATAATACTGTATTAAGCTCACATAGTTGCTGTCAAACTCCACACAGTTGTCACTGACCAACATATTAATTTCCCAGTGAGCAAACCATTTTTGTGCTTACAGCATTCATATGAATGACTTTTTATCCGATTTTTTTTTTTTTTTTTTTTTTTTTTTTTTTTTTTGCTTTTGCAGATTTTTTTTATTTATTTTTTAGGCGTTTGTCAGTAAAACTCATAAATGCAACTGTTTGTCAAATAGTTTTGTGTTCTACTTGTAGCCCTGGTTGTCCTGAAAAGAAAATGGTGAAACACTTAATTGTGAGGCTAAATATAAGGGCTGGACATGCATATAAATGTAGGGTTAACATCAGGGCCAGGGTGGACTGGCCAACGTTAAACTACTTTTCAACATCCGGTGTCGGCCGTGCTCAGTGGTTGCGAATGCTGGTTACAGTAAATGGAAAGCGAGGGGGCTCATGGCTAGAGCTGGAAGAGGTGACGTTAACTAGAGAGGGAGGGGTTGTCCAGACTCTGATTATTTTAACTCTTGGTTTGACCACCAGACAACCAAAAGACAAAGAAAAGTTATGAGCTGAAGTACACAGTATGCCAGTTGAAGGGAGGACCGTAACAAGTGGCCCAACTGGTTTGTGACTATTATGATTCCCGTTTATAGCCAATCCAGTTTTCCTGTTGTTTTGTTGTTGGAAATTGACTTTTAATCACTTCAATATTAATATCAGTAAAATCACTAACTAATTGGTAGGTCTACCTTTTACTTGTTACTTCTGTGAACTTTCATTATCCTCTCATGAGGGAGACATTTTTAAAAGAAAGATATGTGGGTTTTTGGTAACGGAATTACAAGGCAATGTTTCTTAAACTTACACAAGGTAAACAATTTCTTCAAAACAAAATGTGTTGATACAGTATTTGTTGGCATGGGCCTTTTTGTCAACTTTGTTTTGATGTAGTTCTGATACTTTTTCTGGCAGATGTTTACAAAGACTCATTTTCTATCAGTTTATCCAAAAATAAAAGCCTGTACTTATGCCTTTTTCTTTTCTTTTTTTTAGCAAAATGGTTAAAATGTATCAATGCCTTAATTTCCCAAAATTATAGACTCAGCTTTCATTTGGCACCCAATTTGATATGCTCCTATCAACTTCACATGTTAGTGCTCATGGATCCTTTTAGATGGAAATGCCCTTATTGTCTTTGAAGAGATTAGGCCTACATCTGTTTCAAGGGTCACTCTAATGTTTAGGGAAATGTCAGATCATTCTGTCAGCTTGTTATACCAGTGTGGTTAAGCAAGGTTTTGGCTGTACAGTAGGCATTGTTTTAGAATTCAGAGCTAAAAACCAGTGCATTGTTGGATGGGGTCTGCTGCATAAATACATGCCACCTGAGTCTATTTACAGAAAATTGAAGGCTAACAAATCTGATGATTTTATTGATGTGGCCTCCTGAACAAGCTGTCCCAGCTGTGGAACTCTGGGACATTATTTATTGTCGTTTCTCTGTCTCCTGGGGGATGACAAGGAATCTGAGAACGATGTGTGAAGGGCCATATGCATAATTACTCTAAAGTGAGCCTCTGGACTCACTGGACATTCTCATGGCTGGCCCTTAATGCTATTCATGTTGTCTAACCTGTCAGGAGGGCCATAAAGGCAATCCAGAGATCTCTCAGGGCATTTTGGCAGGCAGGTATGAGACATCGTGCTGCTGATGCTGCACATATTGCCTGTCCCACATATACACTGGGCATGTAATTCAGGTAAGAATGTTTCTGACAGTTTGAGTGAGTCTCTGCTATTGACCTCATTAATACCCCCTAGGCCTCATGACTAGGTCCTGGAGGTATTCATGGTCACTTGATCAGGAAAAACTCCTGGCCCTAACCATGACGACCTATGCCTGGACAGCCCCTGTGATGTCTACTGTATAATAGTCTATTTAACCAGTGGCAAGTTAATTCTTTCAGCACATGTAAACAGCACAGGCCCTAGCTGACCACTGGTTTAATCCCGAACTGACAGGACAGTTCTCATCCTTTGATCAGTTCTGCACAGAAGCACCTGTCTCACTGTTGGGACTTACAGGCCTGCATTAAGATTCGTATCTGATCTGTAAATCCCTTCAGTCAGCTGGAATTGTTTTGGACACACACCAAATCAAACGCTGATAACTACTCTGTTATGCACTCTGTACGTCTGTGACTGCTGCTGTTGTCATAATGATTTTATTGGGCTGACATTAATTGCTGAAAGCATATTGATCAAACCTGACGTAATTAGAACTAAATGAATTAATACATAAATGCACATATAAATAGATTCATAATTAAATGCACTCATCAATAAATAAATAAATGGATGAAGGAATGAATGTACACAAATATATAAATAATGAATCCCACTTTCAATTTGTTTCTGAATTTCCTCACCCCCTCATCATATTGGGAGATCTAACCCACCATAGGTCAATGCCACTGTGCATTGCTCAATTTGCCTATGCTGCGTTCACTATGAAACAATGGTGTTTAAAGGCCATGTTTCACATTAGCATCCCCCAAACAATAATGTGTAGTGCATATAGCTATGTATCAATATGTCACCTTTTTGAGGGAAATCTGAGGTAAAATCTATATGTTGCTGTACCGCATGGTAAAAACACAAAAGTAACAGATGCAACATTGACCTTGCTTGATGTAGAAACAAGTGAACAGTTTAGAAACTTTGAGCCATTGACCAGGTGGCTTTGTTTTGAGTGTGTTGCTTATGACAAGGCACTGGACTACAGTCATATAGTTTTGAACCGAGAAGAAGAAGACTGGAGTAGGCAAGGATTTGACCGGGATGGGCGAGAGGACTGTCCATTTGGCCAGACAAGTATGGTAAGCTAACGTTACAGAGTGAGTATCAAGATAGCTAGCTTGGCTACAACTGATAGTCTGAGGCTAGATAGCTGCGTTTTACAGCCAGACTCTCAGTTTTACAAATAGCTAGCTAGCTAGATAATGAACTAAACTGCAATTATCATAAACCATTATCTATGCTGAACCAAAATATAAACCCAATATGCTACAATTTCAATGATTCTACTGAGTTACAGCTCATATATGGAAATCTGTCAATTGACATCAATTATGTCCTAATCTATGGATTTCACTGGGGAGCCAGGTCCAGCCAATCAGAATAAGTTTTTCCCCACAAAGGCTTTACTACAGACAGAAATACTGCAGTTTCATCAGCTGTCCGGGTGGCTGGTCTCAGCTCTGGGAACATTCCTGCTGTTAGTATGCCAATTACTCAACTTGAGACATCTGAGGCATTGTGTTGTGTGACACAACTGCACATTTTAGTGTCTTTTTATTGTCCCCAGCACAAGGTGCACCTGTGTAATAATTGTGCCGTGTTAATCAGCTTCTTGATATACCACACTGGTCATGGATTATCTTGACAAAGGAGAAATTCTCACTAACAGGGATGTAAACAAATTTGTGCACAATTTGAGTGAAATTTGAGCGAAAAAGTTTTTGTGCTTATGGAACATTTCTGGGATGTTTTATGTCAGCTCTTGAAACATGGAACTAAAACTACATGTTGCATACATTTTTTGTGTTCAGTATATTTTACATTTGAGTTTGTCTTAATACATTTTAGTCTTAGTCACATTTTAGTAATTGCATCCTTCGTTAGTTTTAGTTATCAGTCGACTAAAAAACATTTAGTTTTAGTCAGCCATTTTAGTCACATAGTTAATGCATTTTTTTTCCTAATAAATAATGAATATTTAGGTTTCCTCCTCACCGTCATGTGGACATTCAGATAGCCTGGTCCAGTATAAGCCTACTATCCCTCGTATACATTAGCTGGCAAGATTGATATTGAGGCAGATTGAAACCAATGCCAGCCATAATTAACCATATAGGCTATAACCCCATGGCTACTGGTCAAACATTTTACAGCTCTGATTTTCTCCCCATCATAACAGTCAAGAGGGTATATAACCGTGGTCCCAATAACAGGACCTCCACATCTGGCTTCTTCACCTTTTGGGTTGGATGAAACTGGGTTTACAAAACCAAAGAATTTCTGCACAAACTATCAGAAAATGTCTCCGGGAAGCTCATCTGCGTGCTAGTTGTTCTCTCCAGGGTCTTGACCTGATTGTAGTTTGGCGTCGTAACTGACTTTAGTGGGCAAATGTTCACCTTCGATGGCCAGTGGCATCCTGGAGAAGTGTGCTCTTCACGGATGAATCCCGGTTTCAACTGTACCTGGGCAGATGGCAGTGTGGGCGAGTGGTTTGCTTATGTCATTGTTGTGAACAGTGCCCCTTGGTGGGGTTATGGGCAGGCTTGAGCTACAGTCAAACACAATTGCATTTTATCGATGCAAATTTGAATGCACAGAGATACTGTGATGAGATACTGAAACCCAATGTTTGGGATGCTCTGGATTGACGTGTACGACAGCATGTTTCAGTTCCCTCCAATATCCAGCAACTTTGCACAGCCATTGAAGAGAAGTGGGACAACATCCCACTGGCCACAATCAACAGCATGATCAACTCTTTGTGAAGGAGATGTGTCACGCTGCATGAGGCAAATGGTGGTCACACCAGATACTGATCCACGCCCCTATCTGTGACCAACAGATGCATATCTGTATTCCCAGTCATGTGATTAGGGCCTTGTGAATTTATTTCAATTGACTAATTTCCTTATATGAACTGTAACTCATTAAAATCTTTGAAGTTGTTGCATGTAGACCCGCCCCAATAGGTCCACAGACGATGAATCGCAATCACACGGCACACTGCCCTAACCCATCTGGATAAGAGGAATACCTATGTAAGAATGCTGTTCATCGAATACAGCTCAGCATTTAACACCATAGTACCCTCCAAACTCGCCATTAAACTCGAGACCCTGGGTCTCTCCCCCACCCTGTGCAACTGGGTCTGGACTTACTGACGGGCCGTCCCCAGGTGGTGAGGGTAGGTAACATCTCCACCCCACTGATCCTCAGCACTGGGACCTCACATGGGTGTGTTCTCAGCCCTCTCCTGTACTCCCTGTTCACCTATGACTGCGTGGCCATGCACGCCTCCAACTCAATCATCAAGTTTGCAGATTACACTAGTGGTAGGCTTGATTATCAACAACGATGAGACGGCCTACAGGGAGGAGGTGAGGGCCCTCTGAGTGTGGTGTCGGGAAAATAACCTCACACTCAATGTCAACAAAACTAAGGAGGTGATCGTGGACTTAAGGAAACAGCAGAGGGAGCAGCCCCCTATCCACATCGACGGGACAGTAGTGGAGAAGGTGGAAAGTTTAAGTTCCTTGGCGTACACCACGGACAAACTGAAATGGTCCACCCATACAGACAGTAGAGGTCGATCGATTTAATCGGAATGGCTGATTTAATTCGGGCCGATTTTCAAGTTTTCATAACAATCTGAAATCGGTATTTTTGGACACCGATTTGGCCTTTTTTTAAATATTTTTATTTATTTACAACTTTATTTAACTAGGCAAGTCAGTTAAGAACACGTTCTTATTTTCAATGACGGCCTAGGAACGGCCTAACTGCCTTGTTCAGGGGCAGAATAACAGATTTTTACCTTGTCAACGCGGGGATTCAATCTTGCAACCTTACAGTAAACTAGTCCAACGCTCTAACCACCTGCCTCTCATTGCACTCCATGAGGAGCCTACCTGTTACGCAAATGCAGTAAGGAGCCAAGGTAAGTTGCTAGCCAGCATTAAACTTATCTTATAAAAAAACAATCAATCAATCATAATCACTAGTTAACTACACATGGTTGATGATATTACTAGTTTATCTAGCGTGTCCTGCATTGCATATCTTCGATGCGGTGCACATTCGCGGAAAAAGGACTGTCGTTGCACCAACGTGTACCTAACCATAAACATCAATGCCTTTCTTAAAATCAATACACAACAACCACTCGAGCCACTGCCTGTTCACCCCACTATCATCCAGAAGGGGAGGTCAGTACAGGTGCATCAAAGCGGGGACCGAGAGACTGAAAAACAGCTTCTATCTCAAGTCCATCAGACTGTTAAACAGCCATCACTAACATTGAGTGGCTGCTGCCAACATACTGACTCAACTCTAGCCACTTTAATAATGGAAAAATTGATGTAATAAATGTATCACTAGCCACTTTAAACAATGCCACTTTATATAATGTTTACATACCCTACATTACTCCTCTCATATATACTCTACTCCTATAGCATCTACTGCATCTTGCCTATGCTGTTATGCCATCACTCATTCATATATTTTTATGTACATATTATTATTCATTCCTTTAAACTTGTGTGTATAAGTTAGTAGTTTTGAAATTGTTAGGTTAGATATTCCTGCATGGTCGGAACTGGAAGCACAAGCATTTCGCTACACTTGCATTAACATCTGCTAACCATGTGTATGTGACAAATAAAATTGTATTTTATTTTGATATGTTATATTTCAAATCAAATTTTATTTGTCACATACACATGGTTAGCAGATGTTAATGCGAGTGTAGCGAAATGCTTGTGCTTCTAGTTCCGACAATGCAGTAATAACCAACAAGTAATCTAACTAACAATTCCTAAACTACTGTCTTATACACAGTGTAAGGGGATAAAGAATATGTACATGAGGATATATGAAGTAGTGATGGTACAGAGCGGCATAGGCAAGATACAGTAGATGGTATCGAGTACAGTATATACATATGAGATGAGTATGTAAACAAAGTGGCATAGTTAAAGTGGCTAGTGATACATGTATTACATAAGGTTGCAGTCGATGATATAGAGTACAGTATATACGTATGCATATGAGATGAATAATGCAGGGTAAGTAACATTATATAAGGTAGCATTGTTTAAAGTGGCTAGTGATATATTTACATCATTTCCCATCAATTACCATTATTAAAGTGGCTGGAGTTGAGTCAGTGTCAGTGTGTTGGCAGCAGCCACTCAACGTTAGTGGTGGCTGTTTAACAGTCTGATGGCCTTGAGATAGAAGCTGTTTTTCAGTCTCTCGGTCCCAGCTTTGATGCACCTGTACTGACCTCGCCTTCTGGATGATAGCGGGGTGAACAGGCAGTGGCTCGAGTGGTTGATGTCTTTGATGATCTTTATGGCCTTCCTGTAACATCGGGTGGTGTAGGTGTCCTGGAGGGCAGGTAGTTTGCCCCCGGTGATGCGTTGTGCAGACCTCACTACCCTCTGGAGAGCCTTACGGTTGAGGGCGGAGCAGTTGCCGTACCAGGCGGTGATACAGCCCGCCAGGATGCTCTCGATTGTGCATCTGTAGAAGTTTGTGTGCTTTTGGTGACAAGCCAAATTTCTTCAGCCTCCTGAGGTTGAAGAGGCGCTGCTGCGCCTTCTTCACGATGCTGTCTGTGTGAGTGGACCAATTCAGTTTGTCTGTGATGTGTATGCCGAGGAACTTAAAACTTGCTACTCTCTCCACTACTGTTCCATCGATGTGGATAGGGGAGTGTTCCCTCTGCTGTTTCCTGAAGTCCACAATCATCTCCTTAGTTTTGTTGACGTTGAGTGTGAGGTTATTTTCCTGACACCACACTCCGAGGGCCCTCACCTCCTCCCTGTAGGCCGTCTCGTCGTTGTTGGTAATCAAGCCTACCACTGTTGTGTCGTCCGCAAACTTGATGATTGAGTTGGAGGCGTGCGTGGCCACGCAGTCGTGGGTGAACAGGGAGTACAGGAGAGGGCTCAGAACGCACCCTTGTGGGGCCCCAGTGTTGAGGATCAGCGGGGAGGAGATGTTGTTATCTACCCTCACCACCTGGGGGCGGCCCGTCAGGAAGTCCAGTACCCAGTTGCACAGGGCGGGGTCGAGACCCATGGTCTCGAGCTTGATGACGAGCTTGGAGGGTACTATGGTGTTGAATGCCGAGCTGTAGTCGATGAACAGCATTCTCACATAGGTATTCCTCTTGTCCAGATAATTTAGGGCAGTGTGCAGTGTGGTTGAGATTGCATCGTCTGTGGACCTATTTGGGCGGTAAGCAGGCTGGGGGACAGTATGGAAAGGTTGAGGAGGCCAGTGTAGACTGGAGAGTAAGGAGGTGGGCAGCTATTTTTGTGCAGTGTAAATAAATATATAAATTAATAAAATGAAACGTTTGAATAATTGGATAATACATAAATAAGAAAAAACATGTACAGCATGTATTCATTTTAGTCATTATTTTTGTATTTCTTTGCTCATTTTTTAAATTGTGTGCATTTATTTAATTCTAATTACGGCAGGTCTGGTCCTCCATAGAAGTGCACCTTCCACTTTTCTTAATTGCTTGGACAGACTTGGAGAATGTTCCAGCTGTAAAGTAAACACTTGACATGTACTATAGAGTACGTTGGTTCATGTTTATATGTGAAAGTGTATAATATTGCTCTAAGCCTTTGACGTAATGTAAACATCTCAACTCTCCCCTCAGTAGCTGAGTTGAAGGCAGCAGCAATAGTGTGTACTACTGTGTACCAGGCAGAATAAGTCTGTCACAGCTGCACACCTCCTTACTCTCCAGTCTACACTGGCCTCCTCAACCTTTCCATACTGTCCCCCAGCCTGTCTCACAAAGCCTCCTTTCAGTCCACTGCCTCCACAGCAGCCACTTCTGTCTCTGTGAGGGGCTGGAGTTGGTGCCAGGCACTGCTCTGCACATGGCTAGTAGGCACAAGACAGAGTTGAGTGGGTTTAAATGCATAATGTGACCTACAGGAGTTCTTACTCACTACTGTGCCAAGCAGACTGTATGTGAAGTAAATCATGTATCTCCTGTGGTTTAAATCACTCTTTTTTTTTACCTGTGAAAACAAGTGAAGTGAATCTCACCACGAGTGAATCTCTCCTGCTCCCCAGATCTCTCTCCAGGTCTGAGTCTGCAGGTTACTCAATGAGCACTAAGTACCCTGATTAGAATCAGATGACTCTTCACTAGGAGGTGAGGGGAGATACAGTGCCTTGCGAAAGTATTCGGCCCCCTTGAACTTTGCAACATTTTGTCACATTTCAGGCTTCAAACATAAAGATATACAACTATTTTTTTGTGAAGAATCAACAACAAGTGGGACACAATCATGAAGTGGAATTTATTTATTGGATATTTCAAACTTTTTTAACAAATCAAAAACTGAAAAATTGGGCGTGCAGAATTATTCAGCCCCTTTACTTTCAGTGCAGCAAACTCTCTCCAGAAGTTCAGTGAGGATCTCTGAATGATCCAATGCTGAGCTAAATGACTAATGATGATAAATACAATCCACCTGTGTGTAATCAAGTCTCCGTATAAATGCACCTGCACTGTGATAGTCTCAGAGGTCCGTTAAAAGCGCAGAGAGCATCATGAAGAACAAGGAACACACCAGGCAGGTCCGAGATACTGTTGTGAAGAAGTTTAAAGCCGGATTTGGATACAAAAAGATTTCCCAAGCTTTAAACATCCCAAGGAGCGCTGTGCAAGCGATAATATTGAAATGGAAGGAGTATCAGACCACTGCAAATCTACCAAGACCTGGCCGTCCCTCTAAACTTTCAGCTCATACAAGGAGAAGACTGATCAGAGATGCAGCCAAGAGGCCCATGATCACTCTGGATGAACTGCAGAGATCGACAGCTGAGGTGGGAGACTCTGTCCATAGGACAACAATCAGTCGTATATTGCACAAATCTGGCCTTTATAGAAGAGTGGCAAGAAGAAAGCCATTTCTTAAAGATATCCATAAAAAGTGTAGTTTAAAGTTTGCCACAAGCCACCTGGGAGACACACCAAACATGTGGAAGAAGGTGCTCTGTTCAGATGAAACCAAAATTGAACTTTTTGGCAGCAATGCAAAACGTTATGTTTGGCGTAAAAGCAGCACAGCTCATCACCCTGAACCTACCATACCCACTGTCAAACATGGTGGTGGCAGCATCATGGTTTGGGCCTGCTTTTCTTCAGCAGGGACAGGGAAGATGGATAAAATTGATGGGAAGATGGATGGAGCCAAATACAGGACCATTCTGGAAGAGAACCTGATGGAGTCTGCAAAAGACCTGAGACTGGGACGGAGATTTGTCTTCCAACAAGACAATGATCCAAAACATAAAGCAAAATCTACAATGGAATGGTTCAAAAATAAACATATCCAGGTGTTAGAATGGCCAAGTCAAAGTCCAGACCTGAATCCGATCGAGAATCTGTGGAAAGAACTGACAACTGCTGTTCACAAATGCTCTCCATCCAACCTCACTGAGCTCGAGCTGTTTTGCAAGGAGGAATGGGAAAAAATGTCAGTCTCTCGATGTGCAAAACTGATAGAGACATACCCCAAGCGACTTACAGCTGTAATCGCAGCAAAAGGTGGCGCTACAAAGTATTAACTTAACATTTACATTTACATTTAAGTCATTTAGCAGACGCTCTTATCCAGAGCGACTTACAAATTGGTGAATTCACCTTCTGACATCCAGTGGAACAGCCACTTTACAATAGTGCATCTAAGTCATTAAGGGGGGTGGTGAGAAGGATTACTTATCCTATCCTAGGTATTCCTTGAAGAGGTGGGGTTTCAGGTGTCTCCGGAAGGTGGTGATTGACTCCGCTGTCCTGGCGTCGTGAGGGAGTTTGTTCCACCATTGGGGGGCCAGAGCAGCGAACAGTTTTGACTGGGCTGAGCGGGAACTGTACTTCCTCAATGGTAGGGAGGCGAGCAGGCCAGAGGTGGATGAACGCAGTGCCCTTGCTTGGGTGTAGGGCCTGATCAGAGCCTGGAGGTACTGCGGTGCCGTTCCCCTCACAGCTCCGTAGGCAAGCACCATGGTCTTGTAGCGGATGCGAGCTTCAACTGGAAGCCAGTGGAGAGAGCGGAGGAGCGGGGTGACGTGAGAGAACTTGGGAAGGTTGAACACCAGACGGGCTGCGGCGTTCTGGATGAGTTGTAGGGGTTTAATGGCACAGGCAGGGAGCCCAGCCAACAGCGAGTTGCAGTAATCCAGACGGGAGATGACAAGTGCCTGGATTAGGACCTGCGCCGCTTCCTGTGTGAGGCAGGGTCGTACTCTGCGGATGTTGTAGAGCATGAACCTACAGGAACGGGCCACCGCCATGATGTTGGTTGAGAACGACAGGGTGTTGTCCAGGATCACGCCAAGGTTCTTAGCGCTCTGGGAGGAGGACACAATGGAGTTGTCAACCGTGATGGCGAGATCATGGAACGGGCAGTCCTTCCCCGGGAGGAAGAGCAGCTCCGTCTTGCCGAGGTTCAGCTTGAGGTGGTGATCCGTCATCCACACTGATATGTCTGCCAGACATGCAGAGATGCGATTCGCCACCTGGTCATCAGAAGGGGGAAAGGAGAAGATTAATTGTGTGTCGTCTGCATAGCAATGATAGGAGAGACCATGTGAGGTTATGACAGAGCCAAGTGACTTGGTGTATAGCGAGAATAGGAGAGGGCCTAGAACAGAGCCCTGGGGGACACCAGTGGTGAGAGCGCGTGGCGAGGAGACAGATTCTCGCCACGCCACCTGGTAGGAGCGACCTGTCAGGTAGGACGCAATCCAAGCGTGGGCCGCGCCGGAGATGCCCAACTCGGAGAGGGTGGAGAGGAGGATCTGATGGTTCACAGTATCGAAGGCAGCCGATAGGTCTAGAAGGATGAGAGCAGAGGAGAGAGAGTTAGCTTTAGCAGTGCGGAGCGCCTCCGTGATGCAGAGAAGAGCAGTCTCAGTTGAATGACTAGTCTTGAAACCTGACTGATTTGGATCAAGAAGGTCATTCTGAGAGAGATAGAGGGAGAGCTGGCCAAGGACGGCACGTTCAAGAGTTTTGGAGAGAAAAGAAAGAAGGGATACTGGTCTGTAGTTGTTGACATCGGAGGGATCGAGTGTAGGTTTCTTCAGAAGGGGTGCAACTCTCGCTCTCTTGAAGACGGAAGGGACGTAGCCAGCGGTCAGGGATGAGTTGATGAGCGAGGTGAGGTAAGGGAGAAGGTCCCCGGAAATGGTCTGGAGGAGAGAGGAGGGGATAGGGTCGAGCGGGCAGGTTGTTGGGCGGCCGGCCGTCACAAGAAGCGAGATTTCATCTGGAGAGAGAGGGGAGAAAGAGGTCAGAGCACAGGGTAGGGCAGTGTGAGCAGAACCAGCGGTGTCGTTTGACTTAGCAAACGAGGATCGGATGTCGTCGACCTTCTTTTCAAAATGGTTGACGAAGTCATCTGCAGAGAGGGAGGAGGGGGGGAGGGGGAGGAGGATTCAGGAGGGAGGAGAAGGTGGCAAAGAGCTTCCTAGGGTTAGAGGCAGATGCTTGGAATTTAGAGTGGTAGAAAGTGGCTTTAGCAGCAGAGACAGAGGAGGAAAATGTAGAGAGGAGGGAGTGAAAGGATGCCAGGTCCGCAGGGAGGCGAGTTTTCCTCCATTTCCGCTCGGCTGCCCGGAGCTCTGTTCTGTGAGCTCGCAATGAGTCATCGAGCCACGGAGCGGGAGGGGAGGACCGAGCCGGCCTGGAGGATAGGGGACATAGAGAGTCAAAGGATGCAGAAAGGGAAGAGAGGAGGGTTGAGGAGGCAGAGTCAGGAGAAAGGTTGGAGAAGGTATGAGCAGAGGGAAGAGATGAAAGGATGGAAGAGGAAAGAGTAGCGGGGAAGAGAGAGCGAGGTTGGGACGGCGCGATACCATCCGAGTAGGGGCAGTGTGGGAAGTGTTGGATGAGAGCGAGAGGGAAAAGGATACAAGGTAGTGGTCGGAGACTTGGAGGGGAGTTGCAGTGAGGTTAGTGGAAGAACAGCATCTAGTAAAGATGAGGTCGAGCGTATTGCCTGCCTTGTGAGTAGGGGGGGAAGGTGAGAGGGTGAGGTCAAAAGAGGAGAGGAGTGGAAAGAAGGAGGCAGAGAGGAATGAGTCAAAGGTAGACGTGGGGAGGTTAAAGTCGCCCAGGACTGTGAGAGGTGAGCCGTCCTCAGGAAAGGAGCTTATCAAGGCATCAAGCTCATTGATGAACTCTCCGAGGGAACCTGGAGGGCGATAAATGATAAGAATGTTAAGCTTGAAAGGGCTGGTAACTGTGACAGCATGGAATTCAAAGGAGGCGATAGATAGATGGGTAAGGGGAGAGAGAGAGAATGACCACTTGGGAGAGATGAGGATCCCGGTGCCACCACCCCGCTGACCAGAAGCTCTCGGGGTGTGCGAGAACACGTGGGCGGACGAAGAGAGAGCAGTAGGAGTAGCAGTGTTATCTGTGGTGATCCATGTTTCCGTCAGTGCCAGGAAGTCGAGGGACTGGAGGGAGGCATAGGCTGAGATGAAGTCTGCCTTGTTGGCCGCAGATCGGCAGTTCCAGAGGCTACCGGAGACCAGGAACTCCACGTGGGTCGTGCGCTGGGACCACCAGATTAGGGTGGCCGCGGCCACGCGGTGTGGAGCGTTTGTATGGTCTGTGCAGAGAGGAGAGAACAGGGATAGATAGACACATAGTTAACAGGGTACAGAAGAGGCTACGCTAATGCAAAGGAGATTGGAATGACAAGTGGACTACACGTCTCGAATGTTCAGAAAGTTAAGCTTACGTAGCAAGAATCTTATTGACTAAAATGATTGAAATGAAACAGTACTGCTGGAGTAGGCTAGCTGGTAGTGGCTGCGATGTTGACACTACACTAATCAAGTCGTTCCGTCGAGTGTAATAGTTTCTACAGTGCTGCTATTCGGGGCTAGCTGGCTAGCTAGCAAGGTTGATTGCGTTCCGTTACTTAAAAGAACGACAATAGCTGGCTGGCTAACCTAGAAAATCGCTCTAGGCTACACAATTGTCTTAGATACAAAGACGGCTATGTAGCTAGCTAGCTACGATCAAACAAAACAAACCGTTGTACTGTAATAGTTACTACAGTGCTGCTATTCGGGGGCTAGCTGGCTAGCTACGTTAGAAGAACGACAATAGCTGGCCAGCTAACCTAGAAAATCGCTCTAGACTACACAATTGTCTTAGATACAAAGACGGCTATGTAGCTGGCTAGCTACGATCAAACAAATCAAACCGTTGTACTGTAATGAAGTGAAATGAAAATGTGATACTACCTGTGGAACGACGCGGAATGTTGACCGGGTAGTTGGAGTTCAATTCGGTAGAGGTTGGCTAGCTGTTGGCTAGCTAGCTAGCAGCATTTCCTACGTTAAGGACGACAAATAGCTGGCTAGCTAACCTCGGTAAATTAAGATAATCACTCTAAGTCTACACACTCTAAACTGCACAATTATCTTGGATACGAAGACAACTATGTAGCTAGCTGACACTACGCTAATCGAGTCGTTCAGTTGAGTGTAATAGTTTCTACAGTGCTAGTGGACAGTGGATGTTAGCTAGCTGCTTAGCTGCTTAGCTAGCTGCTTAGCTAGCTGCTGGGCAGATACGTTAGGGACGACGAAATACGATAATTATGCAATTGTCGTTGATACAAAGACGGCTATGTAGCTGGCTAAGAAGAAATTGCTAAGATTAGACAAATCAAACCGTTGTACTATAACGAAATGTAATGAAAAGTTATAAAAAGTTATACTACCTGCGGACCGAAGTGTAGATGCGGCCGCTCGCTCCAACCGGAACCGGTTGGAGCGAGCTGAATAATTTTGCATGCCCAATTTTTCAGTTTTTGATTTGTTAAAAAAGTTTGAAATATCCAATAAATGTCGTTCCACTTCATGATTGTGTCCCACTTGTTGTTGATTCTTCACAAAAAAAATACAGTTTTATATCTTTATGTTTGAAGCCTGAAATGTGGCAAAAGGTCGCAAAGTTCAAGGGGGCCGAATACTTTTGCAAGGCACTGTAGATAGATAGGTCAGATGAGCCCTTAAATCAGACTACTCCGTCCGACAGCACTGCTCTGGAGTTCAGCATAGTGATTGGTGGACATGGAGGTATATCTCTAGCATTGTTGTAACAGACCATGAGATCAATACACATCTCAGTCCTGTTTGTTTTTAGGCTGTGTACTTCCAAACTGAGTTCTGTCCCCAAACAGCATAGTCCATTCTGTCACTCTCTGACGCGAAGGCTGTTCTCCCTGGATCACCTCTTGTTTGTGTTGGCAAATACATGTGCACACACTCATAAAGATAGTCACTGTCAGACCTGGTGTGTGTGTGTGTGTGTGTGTCTGTCTGTCTGTCCCAGATTCCCCACTGTGATCTGTGAGTACAGTAAACAATGGGGCTCACACATACACAGGGTGGCTAGTTGTGTGTTAACTCTGTCCCTGGTTAACAGCCACACTGCTGACTGGGCCACTGCCATCTTCAATATGCACATGTCAGTGCAAGCCATGAAATTTACTCCCCACCAGCCGACAATTGAAGTTCTGTGTGTGGCTATATGACCGAAAGAGAGTTTACATGCATATGAGTGCAAGAATTAGAGGACCGTTGAAAATGAATCCGTACTCTTTTTGTATGTGGTGGGAGTACAGTAGGTCATATGCAGGTGGGCAGAGCGGCGCGTTGGGCCTGCTCTAGTCTAAACAATGCCTCTTTGACAGGCCTGCATTCTGCTGGGGATCAGAGTGCTTAGTTACTTCATGGACCAGGAGCTATTTGCAGGCTCATTCATTTAGCCAGGCTTCAGCCAGGCAGGCAGCATTCAGCTTTGCTCAACACCAACCCTATGCAGGTAGCGCTCAACTGTCGGAAACTTGTTCAGGCTCAACAAAGGCAAAACTTTTGATATAGCAGGCTTGACTTTCTGGAGCTGCGGGGCTTGTTAATTGGCCTGAAAGTCTTGTTTGTGTTTGTATGTAACCTGGAGCAGCACAGCAGAGTAGAGCAACAGACCCCTTCCCTCCCACTGGCTCAGGCACAAGTCATTCAGCCTGCCAGTGGAAGGAGGAAGGCCAAAGGTTGGAGAGCAGGGGTTTTTATATATATAATATAATATAATATAATATAATATAAAAAGCAAGTCAGTAATGACGGCCTACCCTGGCCAAACATCACAGTTTGGGAGTAACATTTGAATCTGATTACAAAAAAAACAGTTGCCAGCAACAATATTGTAATCGGACACCGTTTCAACAACTAGATTACTTTTGAATTCAGAAAGGATGTTTGTGAAAAAATTACATTGACACTTCTGTTTTCTCAATGACATCTAATTCAGAATGTAAAAATGTAAAAGTTTGTTCCACCTCAGCAAGTCTAACCACAAGTCGGAGACTACTATGATGACACAGCAAATGCGTTTTGATGGATCCTTTTTTTCTTCTAATACCTCTTAAGGGGAATGTAATCATAAAGTAACTGAACGGAATCAGATGACATTACTGAGCTTGTGTAATCCAAAATTTACATTACTGATGCCAATTTTGCACAGTGAACTAGTAATTGTAATGGATTACATTTACAAAGTAACCTACCCAACCCTGTGAAGGTCTCTGATGGCAGGTTCTTGTGTAACTGACTGACTTAGTAACTGATTTCTTAATAGTTTTCGTTTCTCATGTCCGTGTGGCTTTACAGTGACTTGATTTGGGCTGCCGTTGCGATGATACTAGACAGGGTTGCGATGATACTAGACAGGGAGTACTTGAGAGACAGTAAGTGCCTTTTCTCTGCCCATGTGTAAGGTGAGTGGGTTAGCCCACGTCAACTAGCACTTTACTTCACTCACTGAAGACCTGGCAACCTGATCTGGCTTGTCACCACATAGCCGACATGGTATTGTGTAAAATAGGTGGACCTCTGTGAGGGGCGGGTTTGTTTGTGTCTTTCCTTTTGTTGATGCTATTAAGGGGCCATCAGCATTCCCTTGTCAACTAGTGAATAGCCTGTCTTGAGATTCTTAACGCCATGGCTAGAAACCATGAACACCCTAGGCTGTTACATCGTGGAAATGCACAGCCATGATTTGTGTTTTCATAGTTTGTATCATTGAATGCCTATCTCCTTCAGTCGCTCTGAGCCTCCCTATCGCTGTCTGCTCGGGCTGCATTCTCTGAGAGTTGCTACCTGTTTCCACGGTGATTAAAGACTGTTGCATGTCCCACATATCTGAATAACGTGTAATGGCCTGTCAGACTGGCTGTAGGATGTCTCCTTCTGGTTGAGAGTGTGTGTGCACCTCTTTTATTTCATCTTGCTCTGTTTGACTCTCATTTGTTCTCTCTCCTTGTCTGTCTTTCCCTCACTGTCTTTCACTCTCCCAGTCCCCCTCTTGTCTTTAGTTCCAGGGCAGAGGGTAGCCTATACTTAGATGAGCGGGCTGGATTCCTGTCCTCTATCTGCCGTATATGCGGTTGTTGATGGTGGAGACATCAGTGATCTGATGTGACCCTCTGTCTCCCCACCTCTTAATCTCCAGCCTCACTTCCTCTTGGCACAGTACCCTGCAGTATCTGCTTACCCCCTGCCTCCTGTCTCTCCTCTCCATGGTGTCAGGCCTGCAGTCCCTTTGATTCCAATCCCCCTGATCAGAAATGTTGGCATCTCCACTGCTCGTTGCACCAGGAGAGGTTGATAGTCTGTCCCATACTAAATAAAATATTTGTTTATTTTTTCATTAGTTAATATAATTGAGGCTTTATGTTCTTAGCTGTGTTTTACCAGATACAATGATATTTTACAGACTTTCAGCACACTTATACAGAAGGATATTCAACAAGTACGGCATTTACACAAATGACTGATTTTCTGAGAGAAATTGATAAAATCATTGTGGGAGCGGTTTTCTTTGACTTCAGTGCGACTTTTGACATTATCGATCATAGTCTGCTGCTGGAAGAACATATGTGTTAAGGCTTTACACCCCCTGCTATATTGTGGATAAAGAGTGTATTCTGTTAGACAGGTAAGAGGGTGTTCTTTAAATAACAGTGGTTTCCTTGAAAAGGGGAGAATTTGAGCTTTACAAAAATGCCAGAAGTATTACTGTACTCCTAATATTCAACAAATAGCATTTCTTTTTCCCATATGATAAAAAGCAGCCACAACTCGCATTTGCGGACCACGTTGCCAGAGCAGCTACACAGCTGAATGAATAACAGTGCACATGGGAAATAGAGATTCTGACGTGATCAAAGAAAAGATAACCTTCTTTACTTTCATCTAGGCTAACATTGTTTCTAGTTGATGTTAGGTACAAGTCAAGTGTCCTGGCTTCGCATCAGTTCAAAAGATTGATGAGTGACGGAAGTGACCGCCTGGGAGCTGTGTGTGAGAGCTGGGCAGTTCAGCTCAATCAACCACATAACTGAACATTTTCAATTCTGACAAAAAGTGGGTGGTATTGATTGATTGGACTAAACTGATGAAAAGGAGCTTCAGTCAAATGTTCTTGTTTTGTAAAAATTTCATAGACTAAAATTAAAAGTAATTTGTAATAGTTATCGTTTTTTTCAAAGGTGTCTCCTTATCGTCATAGTTTTAGTCAGGAAAAATAGGTTGACGAGTGTTTTTATTTTTTTTGTTGCCAAAGTTATTTTTGACCAAATTAACCCTTCTTCCGACTAGTACTGAGAGACCTCAGATGGGCAGAATGTCCATTCACTGTCAATCAATTACCGGTTAACACTCTTGCCTACCGGTAGTCTAGGAGACAGTTTGTAGCCGCTGGCACATCTGTTTGATATTCAGAGCCGATCACTGGTTTTATCTCACTGCTGCCATCTTCCCACGATCCAGCTACCAGACAAGCTCCACTTCACCATAAGACACAATAAGGTCATTTTCACTAGGCACAGTTCCCTGAAACTATTCTGGGTTCAGATGAGGTAGAACACTGACAGATGGAGAGAAAGAAGGGAGGAGGAAGGTAGTAAGGGTTGATTTGTTTCCCTCCTCCCTCCCTTCGTGACTGATGTGTAGTGGAGGAGGAGATGAGAAGCAGAGGACTGGTGGTGGTATGGTGGTGTATCAGCACGGCAGTGTGTCAGTGGGCTCCTCACAGCTTGTTTGATTAGAAGGCTGTGGAGCAGACTGCTCTCTCTGTCTTTCTGCAGGATTAGTCTGACACCTCTCACTGCCACAGCTCTGAGGGAAGCACCATTCTATCTGCTGTGACAGAAGACACTGGAATTGGATCACACTTCTCACAGCTATGACATAGACTGACTGTGGTGTATAGAGTCTACTGTTTGAAGAATGTCTATACATTCAAGGGGATTCTGTATTCCTGTAACTGTCTCATTGTTAATTCATGATGGTGGTGCCTGATAATGGGATTTTTAAAAAGGGCCTTGTCTTTTATTTATAGAGGAGCATATGGTGTATTACCTCAAACAGAAATGTGCCTACAGGAATGTATGTGGGCCACTTTAGGGGAATCTCTTTTCTTTTTCCCTACTTTGGCCTTGATTCAATTTCAGTCCGTGTGTGTGTGTGTGTGTGTGTGTGTGTGTGTGTGTGTGTGTGTGTTTTGCCTGTTCACTGGGTTTTCCTCCATTCTGCCCATTTCCCCATGCGGAGTGAACATGCTTTGGTCAATTAATTTGTGTGCACTGTGCAGAAGCTGGCTTTGGTGTGAGATGGTCTGTTCTTAATGTCGTCCCATGGCAGCAGAAGTAGACACCTGTCCCTCCAGTGCCTCAGTCAGAGTCGCCTCCACACACACACACCTCTACCGTTTCATTATCCAGGCTTGGCTTTGAAGATCACAGGCCGAGTCGACCATACTCACGCCCCCTGTTCTGGGAGCAGCTGTGGTCCTCTGTCGCTGCCAAATGGCCTGGGTGTGCAACAGTGTTCCAGCGTCCAGCACTCCGTTCAGTTACAGGCAGCGCTGTGGTTCAGCCAGCATAGGCAGCCTTTGAAGTGTGAGCTAATAACCTCTCCTGGGCAGCAAGAGGAGAAGAATGAGAATGTGACGCTCTGTTACAATATGGAAATGGATTATTATCCATACGAAGCAGCACTCTTAGAATAGGCTACCCCTCTCTCATAGACATTTGAGTTTGGCTTCAAAGGGTGAATGTACTTTAATGTAGCTATTTCAGGAGTAATTGGCATATGGAGAATTGGCCCTCCCTCCATCACTAAATTGCTTTTGTGCATGAAAATAGCATGAAAATGTTTTCACTTTGTGGTATATAATTTTGCTGGAGTATATTCTCTCTTGCCCTGCTTATCTCAGCCACTCCTATGGTTTTCTTTAAGAAGTAAGGTGAGAGTGCGAGGGGAGGGACGGAAGAAGCAAAAGCACAGCCATGTATATTTATGGTTCTGAGAGAGCGGGAGGGTGGAGGGGACAAGGAGAAAGGATTACACTGAGGCTCTGTATTTAGAGTGAACTGTTGTCAACCCCACAGCCTCTAGTAGGGATTGGTCTCAGTGAACCACACAGTACACGTGTGTTGAGATAAAAGAATGGAGGAAATGCCCCTGGAGGGAAAAGTAAAGTGTCTAATGTATGCAGATGCTTGTAATTTCAGACGTCTTGATGCCCTTTTGGGCACTATAGCTTTTAAGACCTTTGTGGTCCGATCAAGGTACAATGCTATTTTAATGTAAACAAATTGACAAGACTTTCAGCACGCTTCTCGGGAAGGTCATTCAACAAGCACGGCACTTCCACAAAAGATTGATTGGCTGAGAGAAATTGGGGATGAAAAGATTGTGGGAGCTGTTTTGTTAGACTTCAGTGGCTTTTGACGTAGTCTGCTGCTGGAAAAACCTATGTATTATGGCTTTACACCCCCTGCTCTATTGTGGATAAAGAGTTACCTGTCTAACAGAATACAGAGGGCATTATTTTAATGGAAGCCTCTCCAGCATAGTCCAGGTAGAATCAGGAATGCCCCAGGGCAGCTGTCTAGCCCCCTTACTTTTTTTAAATCTTTACTAATGACATGTCACTGGCCTTGAGTAAAGCCAGTGTGTCTATGCATGCGGATGACTCAACACTATAAATGTCAGCTACTACAGCGAGTGAAAGCACTGCAACACTTAACAAAGAAATGCAGTTAGTTTCAGAATGGGTGGCAAGAAATAAGTTCTAGTGCATTCGGAAAGTATTCAGAACCCTTGACTTTTTACACATTTTGTTATGTTACAGCCTTATTCTAAAATTGATTAAATAGTTTTTTCCTCGTCACACAATAACCCATAATGACAAACCAAAAACTGTTTTTTGGGGCGTTTTTGCAATTTTATTAAAAATAAAAAATAATCATAATTACATAAGTATTCAGACCCTTTACTCAGTATTTTGTTGAAGCACCTTTTGGCAGCGTTTACAGCCTTGTCTTGGGTATGATGCTATAAGCTTGGCACATCTGTATTTGGGGAGTTTCTTCCATTCTTCTCAAGCTCTGTCAGGTTGCATGGGGGTGTTGCTGCACAGCTATTTTCCGGTCTCTCCAGAGATGTTCGATCGGGTTCAATTCTGGGCTCTGGCTGGGCCACTCAAGGACATTCAGAGACTTGTCCCGAAGCCACTCCTGTGTTGTCTTGGCTGTGTGCCTAGGGTCGTTGTCCTGTTGGACGGTGAACCTCCCCCCAGTCTAACGTCTTGAGCGCTCTAGAGCAGGTTTTCATCAAGGATCACTCTGTACTTTGTTCCATTCATCTTTCCCCCGATCCTAGTCTCCCAGTCCCTGCCACTGGAAAAACATCCCCACAGCATGATGCTGCCAACACCATGCTTCACCGTAGTGAAGGTGCTAGGTTTCCTCCAGATGTGATGCTTGGCATTCAGGCCAAAGAGTTCAGTCTTGATTTCATCAAACCAGAAAATATTTTTTCTCATGGTCTGAGTCCTTTTAGGTGACTTTGGCAAACTCCAAGCCGGATGTTGTGCATTTGACTGAGGACTGGCTTCCGTCTGGCCACTCTACCATAAAGGCCTGGTTGGTGGAGTGCTGCAGAGCTGGTTGTCCTTCTGGAAGGTTCTCCCATCTCCACAGAGGAGTGCTGTCAGAGTGACCGTCGGGTTCTTGGTCACCTCCCTGATCAAGGCGCTTCTCCCCTGTTTATTCAGTTTGGCTGGGCAGCCAGCTCTAGGAATAGTCTTGGTGGTTCCAAACTTCTTCCATTTAAGAATGATGGAGGCCACTGTGTTCTTGGGGACCGGTAATGCTGCAGAATGTTTTTGGCACCCTACGCCAGATCTGTGTCTTGACAAAATCCTGTGTCAATGGGTGTAGATTGAGGAGGAAACGATGTTCATTTAATACATTTTAGAATAAGGCTGTAACAAAATGTGGAGAAAGGGAAGGGGTCTGAATACTTTCCGAATGTACTGTAAATATTTAATAAAATAGAAGCATTGTATTTGGGACCCTAAACCTCAACTAAATGTGGTAATAAATAATTTGGAAGTTGAGCGGGTTGAGGTTGAACTGCTTGGAGTAACCCTGGATTGTAAACTGTCATGGTCAAAACAAATTGATTCAACAGTAGCTAAGCGCTGATCTGCCTTTTTAACAACACTATCAACAAGGCAGGTCCTACAGGCCCTTGTTTTGTCACACCTGTGCTACTGTTCAGTTGTGTGGTCAGGTGCCACAAAGAGTTCTATGCATAACACTTGTATTTTCATCAACATTTATTATGAGAATTTCTGTAAATTGATGTGGCTCTCTGCAAAATCATCGGATGTTTTTGGAACTACTGAACAACGCGCTAATGTATACTGAGATTTTTTGATATAAATATGAACTTTATTGAACAAAACATAAATGTATTGTGTAACGTGAGCGTCATCTGATGAAGATCATCAAAGGTTAGGGATTAATTATATCGCTATTTCTGATTTTTGTGGCTCTCTTTGGCTGTTTTTCTGTGACTTGACTTTGACCTAACATAATCGTTTGTGGTGCTTTCGCCGTAAAGCCTATTTGAAATCAGACACTGTGGTGGGATTAACAAGAAGTGTATCTTTAAAATGGTGTGAAATACTTCTATGTTTGAGGAATTTTAATTATGGGATTTCTGTTGTTTTTAATTTGGCGCCCTGCACTTTCACTGGCTGTTGTTGTATCGATCCCGTTAGCGGGATCTCAGCCCTAAGAAGCTACTAGCACACAGCTTGGACACCCATGCATACACCACCAGAGCTTTCTTCACAGTCACCAAGTCAAGAAAAGACTATGGGAGGTGCACATTACTACTTAGTACAAAATGGAGAAGGATGGATGGATTGAGGAGGTTGGAATGGACAAAGCCTGTGTTTACTGAAGGGTGGGGAGAGAGATGAAAATGATAGATTCCCTATTTGAAAATGTTTTTCTAGTTTCAACTCCTTGTTAGGTTTTAAAGGGAAATCACGTTGTTGCACTTTTCAAACCAGTGGCCTTCGATGGGTAGATTTTGGTTCTGAAACGCAAGCAAAGTAGCAAGCTAGACCTCAGGCATTTTACATTGGTAGAATATGACTGTGGCTCCATAGGGTGAAAGCATAAGAATCTTAACCTTTTGCAGTGAAGAATAGCCTACATGGAATCCAATCCATGAGTTTACCTTTGATGCTCCGAGCATGATTTTAACCTACAGTAGTAACCTTTATAGTTGGCTGAATGTCTCTAAGACCACGGCTGCTGTGAAGACAGGATCTTCCATCTAGATGACCCTGAGGTCAACATATATCACTGATGACCAGAGACCTCCCAAGAAATGAGCAGTGGCAAGGGGGCAGGTGGTCATGTCTCATGGTGGTCTAACAGAATTGAGCACCCTGATTCTTGTGAATGCTCCTCTTAAGAGCAACGAGTCAATAAAAGGTTTGAGGTGTTGGAGGGTGTGTGGGGGGGAGCATCCAAGTCCTTGGAGATCCTAGCTGTTGTAATCCTAGCTGTGTGTATGTCATCTCTTCCCTTCCAAATTTCTGTGTCACTATCGAGTGTAAGTTTCTACCATTTTCTTTTTTGATACAGACCTTTTTTATGTTTTCTGTTTTCAGGAAGGAAGTGCAGTATGAAGATTAAACATTTTGTTTTTATAATGAAAGCAGTCCAAAATTGGTCTTTCGTCTCTGAAACATGAATTAGGCTATTTCAGTGTACTGGCCAGCCTTTCAGATCTAAGCCTGTAACACAAATCATTAAGTCAGTGTATTTAAACATGGTGCTTAAGGCACTGTGAATAAGAATCCTGATATGTCAATCACAGCTATGTAGAGGATTGTGTGCATGTCTGTGCATATTCGTTTGTGTTCCTCTATTGCAGTGATCCCTGAAATTAAAGGAGAGCCGCACACTCTAGTAGCTCAGATACAAGAATTGAATAACTTAATATATGCAGTGATCCCTCATGGCCTTGGCTGAGACTGAGGTCTCATGGGAGAGGGGTAGTTGGCTATAGGTAATAGTAGTCCTCTGCTTTGCTCAGCTCTAACTGTTGTTCTGTCCTGAGCCTGAGGCATTTAGTCAATCTGGCCTTACACAGAGATCGAGGGAGAGAGCCCTTGAGCTGCTCACAGCGTATTCTGGAGTTAAAAGGCGCAAGAAATGAAATGGCAGGGCTCTTATTCATCTCATAATATTACAATATTTTAATGAATTGAATGTCATTGTTTCATAGACCGGAGGGGAACCAATAACAAGGAACACTAATAGAATTTCAAATGAACTTTTTGAAGGAACGGTTATGTAGGGAGAGCAGCCTTCTGACAAAATGTATCTGATTCTTACTGTTTTGATAACGTTTTTAATAGAGCAGACACAAAAGCTCTTGATGTGCCAATCCCTTCCCTGCATGTACCAACGTTTGTCCTGCTGCATTTGGATAGATGCCTGGTTTGGTAGATTTTCAAATTTTAAGGTGACTGTCCAAAGGCTGAAGCTAGGTTTCCATTGAATTGGCAACAGATTTTCATGCATTCTTGAATATATAAATTACATTTACATTTAAGTAAATATTCAAGAATCTGCATTAAGAAAATATGTGCATTTTCCCAACAGTGGTGATTCCACCAAATTGACTGGTTGCGGATACAGATCAGAGCATGATGCCTAGTGCTAGGTCTGTTAGTATCGTGGCAAGGAAACAAAACACAAAGCAGATTTTATTTATAAAAACAGCCTTAATGTTGAAAATCAACATAGTTTTGTCATCCAGAGTCACATTTATTTATTTCCAATCTATAGCACATAATATTTAACATACAGCAGGTTTTTAAAGGACCAAAGAGTGTGGTCTGCTTCGTGTTTTCATATTTGCCATCAAAAAAATATTGCGATACTGGTATACTGGCCCTAAAATGCGCCTACTCCAGTCTTGGCATGTGCGCTGTAGCCAACAGCTCGCAGATAGTGTGGGTAGGCTAGTTTAAATGATGAGATTATTATGGATAAGAGCGAGAATATTTTTATTCGATTACCATGTCAACAGAATAAGACCCTCTATTTATTGGAAAGGAGCATCAAGCTCATCACAGTGTACTTTCACCACCCTGTGGAGTTCATTTCAGCAATAATGCACGAGAGTGTTTTCACATGGACTCAGGTGTTTTATTGCTTTTATACAACAGGTTACCAGTTAATCCCCTTTTCTGACAGCCATTCCAGAAAAAACTTCACTGCCCTACTGATTTCTGCATGTCTAATGTTAATGTTAGGCTCAGGTTGCTGGTCCACTTGCTCTTCTTCTTGTTTCATTTATTCCTTCTTGTTGGCACCATTCTTCAAAATGTTAGTGGATAAAACAAATCTAAAGTAACTTTAAAATCATCCATGACGAATTACAGGTGCTAAAGCTAGTTGTGGTAGTGCATTGCTAGGTAAGGATAGGCTCTAAAAATGGGAATTCCAAACCACTTGTTGTATAACAACAACTTATTTATTCTGTAGCCTAATAAACTGCATGGTTTCCCGAGTGGGAGGACCGCACACCATATCATTGCGATATGACGGTTATTATATCAATATTTGCACATAAAGGTGTTTTCACTAACATTTATCTCATAATTCATTTTACCGACACTAAAAGATCCCACCATGTCGAACAAACAAATTCTGTCGGCATTTATAAAATTGGTATGACTTTACTCGCATATAAACTGAGGATGGAAACGTGGTTAGTATGATAAACCTTGGTCTGAGAAAGTCTGCTTCTTTCCCCCCCTCCCAATCTAAGGAATGGTCACACACAACCAGAGTACAGTTCAATGGCCTTTGGAGGATGTTACACAGAAACTGGTGAAGCAAATTAAATGACCTAAAACTTTAATCATAAACTAATGCCATAAATATGCCTACCGTCTGCTTCTAGATGGAAGAACGCTGGGCCATCAGTCTGACCTGTCACCTGTATGTCCCCTGTACCTGTCTCTTCTGACCTGTGTCCTCTTTCCTCTCCATAGAGCTGCCAGAGAACTGGACAGACACACGGGAGACCCTGCTGGAGGGCATGGTGTTCCAGCTCAAGTACCTGGGCGTCACGCTGGTGGAACAGCCCAAAGGAGAGGAGCTCTCCGCAGCCGCCGTCAAGAGGATTGTTGCCACGGTCAGCAACACACACCCACACTTGACCTTCTATACTCCCACTCATCCTCTCCCAAGAAGTTGTGCACACCATCCCCCCAAAATGCAAACTCCATTCTATATAGATTCCCTGACCTTTAAAGGCCCTTTTGACAATTTTCCCAAACATACAGTGGATTGTGATCTACTCCTTATATTTTAATAACCGTACCACCACAGTATAAAACAGTCCCATTTATTTTCCCATTAAGTTGTCGCCTTCATTTGAACCAGATGCAATTAGTACTGATGCATCTGTGTGTTGCTTTGGCCAGGGTTATTATACAGTAAGAGAAAGGCTTATTGTTAATAAATCTGTCACCTCCACGCTAATTGAATTAGGGAACGCTGATCAGGCCCAGGGCACACAGGACAGAGTCTCATAGGTGACTCACTCTGCTCCCTGTCGCCACCCTGACCAGACTAACAAGGTCCTGACAGTTAATACACTAGGTAGTGTTGTTTTGGACCCAATACTTATTGTATTGACTGGTTGAAGGCAGGATTTTAGAGAATGGCTTAGATGACTGCCTTGAGTCTTTCTACTGCTGTCCTTCTCCTTTCCGGGTGTAAACAAGCTCTGTTGTTGATTGCTCTGCCCAAGGCTCTCTGTCTACATTAAGCACCTGAGTGGTGTTTGTGTGTTATAGAACTCTAACAAGCTGCTTGTCTTGACTCTGTGTGTTAGGGATATCATTAGCAGCTGAGGGGTCTGGATGCATCCCTTCAGACTATAGTATGAAGTTGTCTAATAGATCAGTATAATGATTCATTGTAGCTAGAAACCTGTTATTGTCCCCCAGGGTTTTCTGAATCATGTGTTTTGTTTCTCTGAGGGAAGTGTGTTTAGGCTAGGGCGTGTAGGGTTGATTAATGCCTGCTGGTGTCAAGGCTGTGTTTTGGACAAGTTCTGTGTCCGCACTGGAGGTAGCAGAAATGTAAATAGACAATCTAGATATGTACCTTTAGCACAGATTTGCACACTGGCAAGTGTCGCAAATGTTTGTGATTGCATGAGTTGATTTTAAATATTTAATATTGTCTGTCTTTCTAGGCCAAAGCCAGTGGCAAGAAACTCCAGAAAGTGACATTAAAGGTGTCCCCTCGAGGAATCATTCTCTACGACTACGCCTCGAACCAGCTGATTGAGAACATCTCCATATACAGGTTAGTGCTCATGTCTCTCTCTTTGTCTCTCTCTTTGTCTCTCTTTGTTTCTCTCTCTCTCTGCCTTTCACTGACGGAGAAGAAGATATACTCATGCTCTGGTTGTGAGCAGCTGAAATGTGAAATTCTATCAGGCCAAGTTCAGAATTTTTTTTACTTGCAAAAAAACTATTTTTTTCCCCCACCAAAATCTCCCTTCCAAGACCATCTCATCTATCACGTTGAGCCTAAAAGTGTTGGGATTTGCGGTGATCTCCTCTCCCTCAAGAGGCCTCTACAACGTCTGTGTGTCTGAGCCCTCACCTGGGGTGTGAATACTGACAAACGGGCACGCACGATAGCACACGTGCACAACACACACCCTCAATTTCATCTTTCAAAAACAGAGTGTGACTTGTAACTGCTTAGGTCAAACTTCAATCACTTGTCTAACATTCCACATTTATGAGAAGTGGAGTTTTAACTGGGTCTCAAGGCCAGAACTTGGATTACTCTCTGTGACAGAGGGGTTGGCAAAATCACAACCACATCGCTCAACTCTCCATCATACTGAAGCACTAACTATCCAACTATCCGGCTTTTATAGGAGAATCCTTTTGCATGTTGCATTTTTATATCACTGAGTTATTAGTAAACTAGACATTTAATCTCTGCAGTGATGTTGACAGTTTGTGCAGCAGTGTACTGGTGTGGAAAGGAACAGGGAGGGCAGATGGTCATTTATTATGTACGTCATCCCTCTTCTCTTGGTCCCCATCCGACTGGCCAAACCACCTGTCAATCAGGTCTTGGGGTGACGATATCACCAATGATGTCATTTCTCTGAACATCTGCAGAACAGAGCATGTTCCAGGGGACAGCGTTAGAGAAAGAGCAGAACTGTAGTTAAGAATCCAGGTCCAATCCAATAATGCTAAAACACCACAGGCCCAGGTGGGCTGGGCGGACACAGCAGGCATCTTTATGGCTGACACGAATGGAGCCATGGTACGCTGTGGATCAACTACAGATAATGTCTTCAAGTTAAAACTCTTCACCTGGATCTTTTGAGTGGCTCTCCACCCGCACGCTATAGTGTGTGGGTGGAATCTGTGTGGAATGTGTTGGGTTTATTTGATGTGGAAATGAAAGATTTAAGGGTCTAAATCTGATTGTTGTGTGCTTAAAGGCTCAGTGAAGATGAAGTTGTGTGATAGCCTTGTCTGATCCGCGGTGACTCTTAGATTTTTAGGTTTTTATTCAAACTAGTTTGTCTCTCTGTGATCCCCCGCCCTAGGATATCCTACTGCACAGCAGACAAGATGCACGACAAAGTGTTTGCCTACATCGCCCAGAGCCAACAGAACGAAACTCTAGAGTGCCACGCCTACCTCTGCACCAAGAGGAAGGTGGTGAGTCCGTGCGTGCCTGTGGGCCCTCTTTCAAATAGTCTCCCTCCAAGGGGGGTTTGTGAATGATTGTGCCACTCCCTCTTTCCTTCCCCTTGTTATTTTAGCTCTGGTCCAAAGGCCACACTTCCTCCCAGCTGCATGAAACAACTTGTAATGAAAAGGAGAAGTTGGACTGCGCAGTAGGGAACGACACCTAGGTTAATGTTCCTTCGTCAAGTAGGCCCTAGTTCTGCTCTCATCCGTCATCAATGGATTTTCTTCCCCCCTCTTAAAAACACTTAGCCAACATCTTGTTTGTCATACTTATTGTGTTTACCTCCCCCTGCCTCTCTCTCTCTCTCCCCCCCCCCCCCCCAGGCCCAGGCAGTGACGTTAACAGTGGCCCAGGCCTTCAGAGTGGCGTTTGAGTTCTGGCAGGCCGCCAAAGAAGGTAGGTATGGTCACCCCGGACGACTAGAGAAGTGTGACGGCTGACTGATATTCTTTGAGTGTAACCGTTCTTATCCTCCTCTCTCCCTTTCCTTCCCCCCTACTCTTTCATTCTTTCACCATGTTGCCCCTTCTCTTTCAGTACACACTTCATTCTCTCCTGTTCACATGCAATGCATGTAGCTATTCTCTGCAACAGCTGCATGAGGGACAATCAAGTGGAGTTTCTCAATCCCACCATGGCTCCTGTACTATGTGGCAACATCAATTGCCACATAGTACTTGGCCCTGACCACTTCACAGAGGCGTGTGAAATAATTATCTCCCCAACAGGAAGGTCCACATTTGATTAAAACATTGCCTCTGTTGGCACAACCAGGCCAGAAATGAGAACCTGGCTTAGTTCAGTAAACCCACTTTATTTAGGGCAGATTACTCTGGTTAAAGGCTGTTATGTTAAATGTTCAACCAGAGGGGAAAAAACTCTCAACCTCCTTTACTCCACACACAGAGATGTGTACAAAGCTCTCCCTCGCCCTCCATTTGGCAAATCTGACCATAATTCTATCCTCCTGATTCCTGCTTACAATAAAATTAAAGCAGGAAGCACCAGTGACTCGGTCATTAAGAAAGTGGTCAGACGAATCAAATCAAATTTGAAGTAGATGCTAAATAACAGGACTGTTTTGCTAGCACAGACTGGAATATGTTCTGGGATTCTTCCGATGGCATTAAAGACCTTTTAAACAGGTCAACATTCACAAGGCAGCAGGGCCAGACGGATAAGGACGTGTACTCCGAGCATGTGCTGACCAACTGGCAAGGGTCTTCACTGACATTTTCAACCTCTCTCTGTCTGAGTCTGTAATATCAACATGGTTCAAGCAGACCACAGTAGTCCCTGTGCCCAAGAACACTAAAGTAACCTGCCTAAATGACTACCGACCCGTAACACTCACATCTGTAGCCATGAAATGCTTTGAAAGGCTGGTCATGGCTCACATCAACACCATTATCCCAGAAACCCACTCCGATTTGCATACCGCCCTAACAGATCCACAGATGATACAATCTCTATTGCACTCCACACTGCCCTTTCACACCTGGACAAAAGGAACATCTATGTGAGAATGCTATTCATAGACTACAGCTCAGCGTTCAACACCATAGTGCCCTCAAAGCTCATCACTAAGCTAAGGACCCTGGGACTAAATACCTCCCTCTACAACTGGATCCTAGACTTCCTGATGGGCCTTCCCCAGGTGGTAAGGGTAGGTAACAACACATCGGCCACACTGATCCTCAACACTGGGGCCCCTCGGGTGCATGCTCAGTCCCCTCTTGTACTCCCAGGTCACTCGTGACTGCACGGCTAGGCACAACTCCAACATCATCATTAAGTTTGCAGATGACACAACAGTGGTAGGCTTGATCAACGACGAGACATCCTATAGGGAGGAGGTCAGAGACCTGACCGTGTGGCGCAATAACAACAACCTCTCCTGATCAAGACAAAGGATATGATTGTGGACTACAGGAAAAGGAGGACCGAGCATACCCCCATTCTCATCGACGGGCTGTAGTGGAGCAGGTTTAGAGCTCCTTGCCATCCACATCATCAACAAACTAAAATGGTTCAAGCACACAAACAGTGGTGAAGTGGGCACGACAAAACCTATTGCCCTTCAGAAGACTGAAAAGATTTGAAAAGGTCCTCAGATCCTCAAAACGTTCTTCAGCTGCACCATCGAGAGCATCCTGATGGGTTGCATCACTGCCTGGTATGGCAACTGCTCAGCCTCCAACCGCAAGGCACTACAGAGGGTAGTGCTACCGCCCATTACATCACTGGGGCCAAGCTTCCTGCCATCCAGGACCTCTATACCGGGGGCTGTCAGAGGAAGGCCCCAAAAAATTATCAAAGGCTCCAGCCACCCTAGTCATAGACTGTTCTCCTTGCTACCGCATGGCAAGCAGTACCGGATCGCCAAGTCTAGATCCAAGAGGCTTCTAAACAGCTTCTACCCCCGAGACATAAGACTCCTGAACATCTAGTCAAATGGCTACCCAAACTATTTGCATTGCCCCCTCCCCCCTTACATGTACATCTTACCTTAACGAACCGGTGCTCCTGGACATTGACTCTGTACCGGTATCCCCTGTATATAGCCTCACTATTGTTATTTTCTGCTGCTCTTTAATTATTTGTTACTTTTATTTCTTATTTTCTTTATCTATTTTTCTTAACTGCGTTGTTGGTTATGGACTTGTAAGGTTGTATTCTGCGTATGTGACATTTGATTTGTTATGTTTATTGACAGGAGTTCAGCGAGTCGTAGCCTAGGTTGGTTTGAGTCAATCTTCCCTGTTTCCTGTGTTTTCACTGTGGGCTGTGAGAACATGAGGCACAAGTGGGAGAGATGGAAGTCACCAATGAGATAGTGAGGCCTACTCCCTCAAATGGAGTGGAAATATTTGTTTCTAGTACATAAATTATTTACTTGGTATGTTGTTTAATTTAAGTATTTTTTTTACTTTGAGCATGTACCAGGCTAAACCTGTGCGTGTTTGTATTGAAAGTGCTGTTTTAGGAAGGTGTCAAACACCCATGCATGGTTTTCACAGATCAGAAGAACATGTATGTAATTTACTGCATGTATGACTTCTATGTAAATGAGAACTCCTGGGGGTATTCTCTACGTGTGTCAGAATTTCTCCCTCTTCACCACTGTATTACCGCCACACCGGCGTGACTTTACTTTCATTCATCTGATGACTGTTATCTAATCAACTAACTACAGTGGCAAGAAAAAGTATGTGAACCCTTTGGAATTACCTGGTTTTCTGCATACATTTATCATAAAATGTAATCTGTTCTTCATCTTAGTCACAACAATAGACAAACAGTGTGCTTAAACTAGTAACACAAAATGTTTGTATTTTTCTTGTCTATATTGAATACAGCATTTAAACATTGACAGTGTAGGTTGGAATAAGTATGTGAACCGCTAGGCTAATGACTTTTCCAAAAGCTAATTGGAGTCTGGAGTCAGCTAACCTGGAGTCTAATCAATGATACGACACTGTAGATGTTGGTTAGAGCTGCCCTGCCCTCCAAAAAACACTCACAAAATTTGAGTTTGCTTTTCACAAGAAGCATTGCCTGATGTGTACCATGCCAAGAACAAAATAGATTTCAGAAGACCTAAGATTAAGAATTGTTGACTTGCATAAAGCTGGAAAGGGTTAGAAATGTATCTCTAAAAGCCATGATGTTCATCAGTCCACAGTAAGACCAATTGTCTGTAAATGGAGAAAGTTCAGCACTATTGCTACTTTCCCTAGGAGTGGCCATCCTGCAAAGATGACTGCAAGAGCACAGTGCAGAGTGCTTTGAGGTTATGAAGAACTAGAGTGAGCTAAAGGTTATCAGGAATCTCTGGAACATGCTAACATATCTGTTGAAGGGTCTACAATACGTAAAGCACTAAACAAGAATGGTGTTCATGGGAGGACACCACGGAAGAAGCCACTGCTGTCCAAAAAAACATTTCTGCACGTCTGAAGTTCGCAAAAGAGCACCTGGAAAAAGAGCACCTGTTCCACAGCGCTTCTGCAAAATATTCTGTGGACTGATGAAGCTACAGTTGAGTTGTTTGGAAGGAACACACAACACTATGTATGGAGAAAAAAGGCACAGCACACCAACATCAACCTCATCCCAACTGTAAAGTATGGTAATGGTAGTAACGTCATGGTTTGGGGCTGCATCAGGGCCTGGAAAGCTTGCTATCATCGACGGAAAAATGAATTAAGGCTATTTGTCCGCCAATTGAAGCTCAACAGAAGTTGGGTGATGCAACAGGACAACGGCCCCAAACACAGAAGTAAATCAACAACAGATTGGCTTCAACAGAAGAAAATATGCCTTCTGGAGTGGCCCAGTCAGGGTCCTGACCTCAACCCAATTTTTAAAATGCTATGGCCTGAACTCGAGAGCGGATCACCCCAGACATCCTAAGAATATTGCTGAACTGAAACAGTTTTGTAAAGATGAATGGTCCATAATTCCTCCTGACGGTTGTGCAGGTCTGATCCGCAACTACAGAAAATGTTTGGTTGAGGTTATTGCTGCCAAAGGAGGATCAAGCAGTTCTTAAATCCAAGGGTTCACATACTTTTTTCCACGTTACACTGTGAATGTTTACACGGTGTGTTCAATAGACATGAAAATGTAGAATTATTTGTGTGGTATTAGTTTAAGCAGACTGTGTTTGTCTATTGTTGTGACTTAGATGAAGATCAGATCAAATTTTATGACCAATTTATGCAGAAATCCAGGTAATTCCAAAGGGTTCACATACTTTCTCTTGCCACTGTCTGTTTAATTGGTACCCTGATTTTCTTTTTTGTCTTTTATCTTTTTAAAATAGTTAATCGGGTAACAATTAACTCATTAGGATTTGGGTCACCAGGAGAGCAGTTCTTTAACCTCTTGAGTGTTTGGGGCAGTATTTTGACGTTTGGATGAAAAACGTACCCAAATGAAACTGCCTATTTCTCAGGCCCAGAATCTAGAATATGCATATAATTGTCAGATTAGGATAGAAAACACTCTAAAGTTTCTAAAACTGTCAAAATATTGTCTGAGTATAACAGAACTGATATTGCAGGCAAAAACCTGTGGAAAATCCAACCAGGAAGTGCTGTTTTTCCTGAAACCTCTGTTTCATTTCATGCCTTCCCTCTATTTAAAAGGATATCAACCAGTTTCCTTTCTCTATGGCTTCCACATGGTGTGAACAGTCTTTAGACATAGTTTCAGGCTTCTATTCTGAAAAGTTTGCGAGAACGATCACATCATGTCAGTGGATGGCTGGATGCCAACAGAGTTTTGCATGCGCAACAGCTTGGAGCAGACATTTTCTCTCTCTCTCTCTCCTATTAAAAAAGCTACGGTCCGGTTGAAATATTATCAATTATTTATTGTAAAAACAACCTGAGGATTGATTTATAAAAAACGTTTGACATGTTTCTACGAACTTTACGGATACTAACTTTCATCTGCCCCGTCGTGACCGCTCGAGCCTGTGGATTTCTGAACAAAACGCGCCAACAAAATGGAGGTATTTTGAATATAAAAATAATCTTTATTGAACAAAAGGAACATTTATTGTGTAACTGGAAGTCTCGTGAGTGCAAACATCCGAAGATCATCAAAGGTAAGCATATCATTTTATTGCTTTTCTGACTTTTGTGACCATCTACTTTGCTGCTAGCTGTTTGTAATATTTTGTCTGCTGAGAGAGATGTCCTAACATAAATGCTTGGATAGCTTTTTCTGTAAAGCTTTTTTGAAATCTGACACGCCAGGTGGATTAACAACAAGCTACGCTTTGTTTTGCTATATTGCACTTGTGATTTCATGAAAATGTTATATTTGTAGTAATTTGAGTTGAATTTGACGAACATGATCCCGCTAAAGGGATGGGTGCGCCAAGAAGTTAGTTACCATCTCCCGAATTAAACTCTAAAGGTCTTACCTATCACATCTATAAACAGTCAACTTATTAATCATAACCTTTCTCATATAATTCTGAACAGTTGTACCCTCCTGCCTCTGCAAAAACCCCAGCCTTACTTATGATTCAGTACTACACAAATTGGTTTAATTATTTTTTTACGAGCTAGATAATGGTAACACAGGATAAACATACTTAATACATTAAAAACAGGTCTCTAGTGGACTGACAATATGATGGCTTGTTACAAAAGACATGGAGAGAGAGGGGAGGGGGGGCCAGAGAGGGACAGAGACATAATACTTTGGTACATTTAGAAACTACTCTCACAGTAATCATTTTCCTTGCACACAAACTGCCACACATTTGGAGTAAGAACGCATGATTGTATTTACATCTAAACGTCTTTGTTTTTCATGTATTTCTGTCAGAACCAGGCCTTCTTGGAGGAAGGTTGTTGGGCCTTTTTGCGGCACGCTTGTAAGGCCCTGATTGTCCAAAAGGGGTCCCCACCCGTCTCTTACTGTTCAGTCCCTCCAGGATGTTGCTACATTTTTTTTGTAATTTCTGGTGCCAAAAATGCTTGATTTTGCGGCAGCTTTTTTCTGAAATTCTGGGATACATTTTGCGATGTTTTTTTCATGTTCATTTCATATAAAGCAATAAAAAGTAATATGTGCTCAGTTTTAGGACGATTTTAAACATAATACATAACACAAAACAATTTAGAAACATTTAAAGAGTTTATTTTCCTGAACAAACAGCTCTTTTTTTGAACAAAAAAGAGGTGGAAGCTAGCTCAGAGTTTCAACATAAAAGTACACACTCTATATGTGCAACTGATATGGAGGAGGATGAAATGGATGATTACATTAAGATATAGGCCTAGATGAGCTAGGCCCTTGGTCACCCCCACCTCTTGTTTTGTTCTGAAAGAGCTGTGTTTATTCAAAAAAAGAAACAGCCCAAAAGAGCACTTTGTCTCTAATTGTTTTCATGGAAGATGAACTTGAGATATAATATGTCTTAATTGCAGATTTTTTAAATTTTTTTATTTTACCTTTATTTAACCAGGCAAGTCAGTTAAAAACAAATTATTATTTTCAATGACGGCCTAGGAACAGTGGGTTAACTGCCTGTTCAGGGGCAGAACGACAGATTTGTACCCTGTCAGCTCGGGGGTTTGAACTTGCAACCTTCCGGTTACTAGTCCAACGCTCTAACCACTAGGCTACCCTGACCAAGGGCCTAGCTCATCTAGGCCTATATCTTAATGTAATTGTCCATTTCATCTTCCTCCATATCAGTTGCTCCACTGCGGAGTCATTGGTTGTGGTACCATAAGTTTTAGAGAGTTTAAAACTGCAAAGCTGACAAATTGCACTCCGTGCTTTGAGCAGCGTCTCCATAGACAGACTGGGGAGAGTAGAGTGCCGACCACCCTACTAAAGCCAAGGTTAGCGGAGTACAAGTTTGAGTAAAATGCTACCCACTCTAGCATAATATACGCTGATTGGTTGGTTTTGCATAGAATTATGCAATCACAGAATCCTGGAGGGGCTGACTGTTGCTCTCCTTTGCCGTCGCCCGCCATCCGGCGACCTGTCGTGTAGTCCTGAACAGAACTACAGAGCTCACTCTACTTCCACTCGCTCTGGAAGATTATTCTTTGAAGATAGGCTAGACAGCCGTGTCGATGGTTCTCTGTGGGGTGATAAGAGTAGCAGTGATTTGAGAAGAGTAGTAGAATGGTCCCATTTTATTTCACTTTTCTTGATACTTTACTTAGGATAGCTAATCAGCCGTACCAGTGATTGTCCGGGAGGTGACTATCGTCTCTACCTCGTGTTGAGATTATGTGAGCTGTAGCTCAATGTCTTTCTGGTCTGATGTTAATTCTTATCCCATCATTTTATACAGTTCATTCAAAAAGAGCGGTTCCACCAGGCTGACACACTATCTGACCTCACTCAGGGGGCTACATACTTGTTCAAAGTTATAGAAACAATTTCCTCTT